>NC_056727.1:5335555-5522067 GCF_019279795.1 Protopterus annectens | reverse complement strand
ATTATTTGAACAGTAAAACACAGTCAAACGACATGCAGGGTTGATTAATGGCAACAGGCCATCATATTTGCAGGTATGAACAGGGCACATGCACGAACAGACATGCATATATGTTTGGAACGGACAAATGTCCATGATTAATGAAATGTTCACATACCATTATTTAGTGGATGTTGTTATATGGAATTACAGGGTTGGGTGGGGATAGAAAGTGATGACACATTCATATGTTAAACATTAATTCACATTTATCATAGATACACAATTAAGTTGAGGCTGATGTTTCAAAATAATCTTTATTTGACTGTCATGCTACACCTGTTACACATACATCACTATCCTACTTATTTTGAATTTGATCAGATACATCATCCTGCTACACTTTGATGACAGGACAGGGGACAACTATGGCTGTTTAGTCTGTCAGATAATCATTCATTCTATCTGCAAATTGTTTACTGTTATCACCATATACAGATTTTGAGCTAGACATTCAGATTCAGACACACTGAAATCAGTTTGGGATGTTAATTTGTACTTCCCACATGCATTTAGTTCTGTAAAACACACTGAGGCTTATATATTCAGGGGTTATTACTACTTTATTTATTCATACATGAGCATTTCTGTCACTCTCATACATTCTGCAACTTCACAGTTCAGGTTGGTACTTCTAGGCTTTGTTCACATATTAGACCTGTGGTGATTCAAACACTTTCCAACAGCCTCACTTCTGTCATGATTCAGCATTTCAACAGGATATATCTGACATGTGACTACCTCAGATTCTGAAGCTGTACTCTTGAGACTATACTGCAGGTTACAGTATATTTAATTAATGATGGGACATCTGTATTACAGCACTGTTTAATTCTATCAATTATATTTCCAGTTACACTTGCATACTGATGAACTTGTTGCAGCCATACCTGCAGGCGTTCAATTCCTGCTTGCACATTATATTACTTTTAATCAATACACTGCACTGTTCTGATACATGGTACATAATAATATTTATTTACAAGTACTGGGTGGGGTTACTAACCTGCATGGTGGCGCAAGCACACCAGCCATCTGGCGTGCATCTCGACATTCACAGAGCGGACACCTGCAGCTGTAATACAATGGAATAATATTGGACTACACATCTCCATGGTATCAGCTGGTTGAAATCCTTACATACATGGGTAAAATGTGACTTACTCAGTAGTGGGGCGTTGGGCATTTGCCGGGCCTCCTGGATCCAACGGTTCAATTGGTCCTGCTTGCGTCTCTTCAGGTCCGCATGGTGGTGACGGACCTGCTCACCAGTGCGTGGAATGCCAGTAGCACTGGTCAGCTCACGAGCCAACTGGTCCCACGCCTCAGCCCTATATACTCCCCATGAGACCTGGCCCTGCATGAGTTGGGCCTCGTGATTATGGACAAGGAGCCAGACCATGTATCTGGACTCCTCAACGCCCAACGCTGTGCTCGAAAGCAACGTCCCTCACCTACTCCACTCATGCTGACTGCAAGTCTGTTCTACAATCAGTTATGCTGTGTATTCCCGCCTATGGGGCTTATATATGCCGCTTTTCCGCACATTTCTCTGATTGGCCGTTTTGGAATTGTATCTACTTCACTGAAAATGCTTTCTCATGCTCCATTCTGGGTTTTATCCCATATATATGCTATTTCTGCTTTTCTAGGTATTGCTGTCATGGCTTGGTGGTTTAGTTCCTTGACTCTAGTGCATGGTATCCTGTGTTCGAATCTAGCAACTGCTTTTTGCTTTTCCTGACAGAAATGAGTTGAAGACCTGTCAATCAAACATGCCAAAAGCACTTTTAAGCACTTTAAACCTGTTCTGCGCTTATGCTGAGGTAATGCATGCGCACTGGCAGTTAGCTTGTGGGAGCCGCAAACGGTGTGCTGGGATAAATCTTAATTGGCTAGTGACACACATGTTCAGCTAATTGCACAGAGTTTCAGCCTGTTTACCCGCTGCTTGGCAGCGGGCACGCAGTTTGCAGCTTTTTAAACACTACTCAGCTACAGGCACTCTGTCTCACGGCAGCTTAGCTATCAGTACATTTCTGACTATTTTTATTCTTATGTTACTTCAAAATATATGCTCTGTTTCATTCCATTTTACAAAAGGGAATACATTTACATTGTACAATACTGTCTGGGGGCTTTTTAGTGCTTATTTACAAAAATAAAAAAAAGGTTGTTGTAGGGGCTCGAACCCTGCCTGCCTACTCATAGGGCGGCTACTCTACCACTAAGCTATTATTTCTTGGCTTACTTTGCATATTTAGTTCTTATATCCTTTTCCACTGACTGCTAACTGTGATTGCGCTAGTAGCACACCCGCGCACACAGTAGCAAACATTTACGGGGTTTAACAAAAAAAAAAAGGTTTTCATTTACTTTTATGACATCTCTTCACTTTATACACTGATGGCCAGTCGGGGCATGTGTTGTATAGTGTGTTTATTCACATTTTCATGGCGTTACTCGTGGGTGTTTACTTTCAGCGATTTTAGTTTTCCGGGCGTGTCCACTTGCAGAGCTTAGCCTACAGACACGCTTCTACTCTCTTACACGGACCGTGTAAGAGTTACTGGTGTGATTCAGCATGCCTCATGCACCTCATGCATATGCATGACATGCTGACATCACACAGTTTAACTGCAGCCTCCGTGTAAGAGTTGTAACTCTTACACGGAGGCTTCCTGAATCTGGCCCAATGTCTTTTCTACTTGGACGGGACTAAATCACTACAAAAATATGACCGAGTATTCTTATCCTTCTCAGGACCAAAATTGGGAAAACCTATTTCTAAAGTAATTTTAGCTAAATGGCTGAGAGATTGTATTTCCTTTGCCTACCAACAAACAAAGTCCTTCTACCAACTAAGGTCAAAGCACAGACAACCAGATCAGTTGCAACATCTGCTGTCTTCCAGTCAAGAGCTTCCATGGATGACATTTTTGCAGCAGCCACATGGGCTATGCCTCATACATTTATCACTCATTACAAATTGGACTTGGTCTCCAGAGGGAGAGCATCCTTTGGCTCAGTGGTGCTCAGGAATATCCTTCCATAGGGCCTCCCAGGACATAAAGTAGCTAGGGACTCTGTCCCATCAGTCATGAATGAATGAAGATCAACAACACAGATGGAATGTTATGGTAAGAACATAACTTATTTTTATTTTGCTGCTGGTTTCAAGTTTTGATAGCAGGAGATAATTAGATTTCCAGTCAGCCTCACAGACTTCCACAGCAAAAATTGCTAGGCTGCACACTGCTCCTAAGGTCACTGGCCAAGCCACTCCAGTAAGCCTTGACTGTAAAGTTGCACTTATCATTTGGATAATAATATTGCACAGCAGTAATTGGACACCCTTTGTTAAGGATCTTTTTAATAGCTGATAAATATGGGTCTATATTAGAACATCGAAGTCTTGAAACTTTGAATGTTCTAATATTGACCCCTATTCAGCAAACGCTGAAAATGGCAAAGCTGCAGAACACCAAATTTTTTCCTAGGGAAAGAATTCGGTTGGCCTTTTCTGTGGTTCGCTATTTTCAGCACTATGATGGAAAGTTACAGGTCGGGTTCAGGTAAGTGTGCGATTGTGTGGACGTGAGGGTTAGGGTGCGGGATAGGTGAGTCAGGGTTAGGGCGCGGGTCAGGTAAGTGTGCGATTGTGATGGACATTAGGGTTAGGGTGGGGTAGGTGAGTTAGGGTTTGGGCACGGGTGAGGTGAGTGTGCGATAGTGATGGAACTTAGGGTTAGGGTTTGGGTTAAGGTAAGTGGATAGATAGTAGTGTATGTACAGTTTAGTGTAGGGATAGATGTAGGATTTTAAGTGTATGTGTGTGGATTGCTGTTTTTTTGGTGTGCTTGTGTTGTGTGTATGTGCTTCGAAACAGTGAATTGTTTCCCTGGGAAAAAAATTTGCTGTTCTGCATGTTCGATATTTTAAGCGTTCGCTGAATAGGGGTCGATTTTAGAACATTTGAAGTTTTAAGACTTTGGTGTTCTAATATAGACCCGATAAATATTAGTGGGTGGTGGCAAGTGGTACTATCGTATAGTCTGGGTAAAAGGGGCACAGCTGTAGAACCTGTGCCAGCCTTCCCCAGGAGTGTCTGTGTGGTTGTATATAACTCTTATCTCAAAGTGTGTGTGTGTGTGTATGTGTCAGCTACTTGGGCAGGGACACAAAGCACTTGTTAGACAGAGAGGGTTACTGGAGGTTTGAGCTTGCCCACTAGGTTGAGATTTGGACCCTGTAGCTGTGCCAATGGGAAGTCTTATTGGGGACCTGGAGAGAAAGGGAGAAACCAGCCCCAGACTGACTGTGATATCTGTGTGCTCTTAAGGGAAATTATACTTTACTGTATGTGTGTATTTATTATCCTTTCCTTTTATGGATGCCCCTCACTGATGTTAGTGGTGAGGACTGAGGCTCCTTGATTGCTGGGCCAGTGCATGGGCATCACATATTAATTGTTTGGCTATGGTGGGATATCCACACCACATATTAATTAGTTGGCAAATACTAATTGGCTTGTAGTGGTGTGGATAGTGTGAATTCCTGTATCTTGTGTACAGTGATCTCTGAAGGTGTTTTTGTATTCTAAATCAGCCACACAGTGAATACTCAGAGTTCAGATCACAATTGTTTTATTTCTTTTGTTAGCTTATTTAGTCAGGGAGAGCAGGCAAGCATGTCAGCAGAGGGGTACAGAAAGCTGACAAGTAGCCAGCTGGCTGAGATGTGCCAGGCTATGGGACTGGTGCATGGAAACCTGACTAAAGCAGACATGATTGTTGCTTTGGTCACAGTTGCATCAGAAAACAGCAACTAGGAGGATGATCAGACTGGCAGTGGAGATGTACCACGCTCAGAGAATGGACAGCTCAACCTTTCTGCACAGGTCATAAAATCCATCTGGTGCTATAGAGACTTGAGTTAGAGGCCAGGTATTTGGAAATAGAAGCAGCAGAGAGACTGAGACATCTAGAGACAGAGGACAATGAGAAACTGTGACATTTGCAGGCTGAGGAGAATGAGAAACTGCTACGCCTGGAAGATGAGGAAAAGGAAAGTCAGTGGCAGCATGAAAAGGAGATGCTGACACTTCACCAGAGTAATGGATGTAATGGGAAAGGGAGTAACCAGACCCCAGAAGCACAAAAGATCAGTAAATGTCTTCCGCAGTTTAAAGAGGGGGATAATTTTGATAGTTTCATTTATATGCTGAGAGGGTATGTAAACAGTATGATGTTGACCAAAGGCTCTGGGTATGGTTCCTGACCACCTTACTCCATTGTAAAGCTGTAACTGTGTTGTCTAAAATTTCTGATCAGAAATGTTTTGATTTATTACTGTTAATAACTGCTTGTTAGAATTTTTTAAGTTAACACCTGAAACTTATAGGAAAACGTTTCGTGAACATAGACGCAAGGCAGATGAAAATGTGTGTGAGTATGTTGCTGAACTGAGCACTTATTTTCATATGCGGGTGAGTGGATGTCAGGTCACCACTTTTGAAGGGCTAGCAGACCATTTGGAACCACTTGGAACAAGCCCTTAGCACTTTGCCTGAGGACATGAGGATCTGGTTAGCTGATAGACAATGTGCTACTTCAGACGAGTTGGGGAAGAAGGGAGACCTATAACTAGCAACCAGGGCTTCCCTGCACAGGAAAGGGACCCCCAGTACTTCTCATGGGTCTAAAGGAACCCATGGTGGGCAGCACAGACTGCCCCAACAGAATCTGCCAGTAGCAGGGGAAGCCACTAGTCCAGGTACATGTCCAGGACCTAGGTTTAAATGTTTTATGCAACCAGTGGGGCCATGTGGCATACATATGTCCACGGAGACAAGGTGGGGAACAAATGATGAGAGAGCTAGTAAGTGGGGAATACAAAATTCCAGAAGTAGGTTGTCTTGAGACAACAGGCTACCGAACTACCACCCTGCAGATGTTCTGATAGGGAAGGATTTGGATGAGGCAGCACCATGTGCTTATGCAGTTACACGCAGTCAGGCTAAGAGACAAGCATGTGGGTCTGGTAGCCTGGGGAAGACCCAGACAGACTGCATACTTGCAGCCAGGACTGCTGAGGTGGTTACTTCAGGGAGGGAGGTACTCTGTAGCAGTGAGACTGAATGTGAGCCACAGCTGCTTGTGGGTACTGATGTTCCCTTGGACAGAGTGACTGCAAAGGTAGAGGTGAGTAGTAGTACCCAGGCTGACAGTGAGGCACCACTATCAGAGAATGCCAGACTTCTTGTTGAAGGGGAGCTGGGAAGGGTTACAAAGAGAGAGTGGAGACAGGTTCAGCTCTCAGACCCTATATTGCAAGGCCTGAGGCAGGTAGCTAGTGAAGCACCTGATTCTCAAGGGAAGGGGATTCTAAATACTGGGACAAAGGGTTACTGTATAGAGAGTGGACACCTGAGGGAGGGCTAGAAGGTGGGAGGGTACAGCAGTTGGTAGTGCCTATAGCCTACCATCTGGTGCTTCTAGCCATAGCCCTTGATATTCTCTTTGCAGGTCATATGGGCATGGAACGTACAAAGAGACATGGTATGCAGATCTTCTGTTGGCCTGGAATTTCTAGAGATGTAACCAGGTACTGCAGGACCTGTGAGTAGTGCCAAAAGGTAGGCAAGGCAGGAGTCAAGGTGAGAGCTCCTTTGATGCCTTTGCCTGTGACTGAGGAGCCATTTCAGAGGGTAACTAGGGATATTGTGGGGCCTCTGAGTACCCCAAATTCCACTGGGAAAGGTATATCCTAGTGGTAGTGGATTATGCTACACGATACCCTGAGGAAGTGGCTTTGTCCTCCATTGAGGTAGAAAAAGTGGCAAATGCTTTGTTAGAGATTTTTCAACAGGGTAGCTTTCCCAAAAGAAATACTGACTGACAGAGGTGCCAATTTCATGTCAGACCTGCTGACTTGTCTGTGGAAGTACTGTGAGGTGAAGCACCTGAAGACCACCACCTACCATCCCCAGACTAATGGTCTGGTTGAGAGGTTAAACTCTACAATCAAGTCCATGCTATGGGCATTTACAGACCAGTTTAATAGTGAGTGGGATAAATATTTCCCCATCTGTTTGCTTACAGAGAGGTTCCCCAGGAATCCACAGGTTTTTCACCCTTTGAGTTGCTGTATGGGCACAGGGTGAGGGGACCTTTAGATTTAATTCGAGATGAGTGGGAAGGTGAGAGTGAGTCTCACAAGGACTCTGTTGTGGGATATGTCCTAAACCTCAGGACAAGGCTCAGGGAACTCATGGGCTTGGCCAAGGAGAACCATGGCAGAAGCCCAACAATAGAAAAAGGTATGGTATAACAGGAATGCTTGAGCTAGAGAGTATGCTGTAGGGCAGCAGGTAATGCTTCTCATTCCTGTCAGACACAACAAGCTGCAAGCAGCTTGTGAGGGACCCTACAAGATGGTAAGAAAGGTAAGTGATATTAACTACTTGGTAGAACTGCTAGGCAGGAGGCAGGAGCACAAATTGTACCATGTTAACATGATGAAACCTTACCATGATAGGAGACCCTTCTGCTGAGCATTTGCAGCAGATTGCAGGAGGAATCTGAGGGAGGTCTGATGACTGATCTCCTCATTGAGGCTCAGACTGATACCTCAGTGGAAGGGTTAGCAATGTCCCAGGAGTTATCTCCTACCCAGGTTTGATAACTCCAAGCAATGTTACAGGAGTTTGGGGGTATGTTCACTGGGAAACCAGGGTGCACCACCAGTGGATACAGGACTGCAAAGGCCTATTAGGCAGGCCTCTTATAGGGTACCTGAGAGAGTCAAGCAGACTCTGAGGGAGGACATACATGAAATGTTGGAACTAGGGGTAAGTCAAGAGTCCAGCAGTCCCTGGAACTCCCCAGTGGTGCTGATGCCAAAGAAGGATGGCAGCTCCAGGTTCTGTGTGGACTACAGGAAATTAAATAGTCACACAGAGTGAGATGCTTACCCCATGCCTAGGACAGATGAGGCCCTAGAGCAGCTGGGTGGGGCTAAGTATCTTACAACCATTGATCTTACCAAGCATTACTGGCAGGTGCCCTTGACTCCCAGTGCTAGAGAGAAGTCAGCCTTTGTGACTCTTTTTGGCTTGTATGTATGGGATAAAAAATGCCCCAGTGACTTTCCAGAGGCTGGTAGATCACATCCTAGCAGGAGCAGGAGGGTTTGCCCTTGCTTATCTAGATTATGTTGCCATCTACAGCCGTTCCTGCAAGAGCACCTTCAACATGTCAGGGAGGTGCTGGGAAGACTACAGAGGGTAGGGTTGACTATTAAGCCCAGAAAATGTCAGGTGGGTATGGCAAAGGTCTACTACGTGGGACATAGAGTGGGAAGTGGTAAGATCAGGCCAGAACCTGCCAAAGTGGAAGCCATTCAGGCATGGCTTGCACCTGTTACCAAAAAGCAGGTGAGGGCATTCTTAGGGACAGCAGGGTACTACAGAAGGTTTGTCCTCAGTTATAGTACCATAGCTGCTCCCCTCACAGACCTGACAAGAAAGAACAGGCCAGATAAGGTAGTGTGAACCCCAGCATGTGAGCAGGCATTCCAGAAGCTTAAAGAAGCTTTGGGAGGACCCCCTGTGTTAGCCAGTCCAGATTACAGCAAAGAATTTGTAGTGCAGGTGGATGCTTTAAACCATGGAGTGGGTACTTAGCCAGGTTTCTTCAGAGGAAGAAGAGCACCCGGTGGTTTATCTCAGTCGTAGGCTCCAACCCAGGGAGGAATGCTATGCAGCTGAAGAAAAGAAATGTCTGGCCATAGTGTGGGCACTGCAGAAACTTCAGCCTTATCTGTATGGAAGAAAATTCACTGTAGTGACAGATCACAATCTTATAACATGGTTAAACAGAGCCAGCCAGCAAAATGCCAAGTTGCTAAGATGGAGCCTAGGGTTGCAAGCATATGATATGTCAGTGCACCACAGTGGGATTAGCAATGCCAATGCAGATGGGCTCTCAAGACAGGGAATAGGATAAGGTATACTTAGATGGGCCTAACCCTCTCAAGCAACTTTTCTCAAGGGTCACTTGAAAAACTAGCTTGCGTTCTCCGGGGGGGGGGGTGAAGATAGTTGAAGGCTACCAGCCTAGCTAGATAGAATTTTGTAGATAATGCTGTCATTTGTAAATATTAATATAAGCCACGGGCTTGTTCTCTTAAATGTAAAAAGAGTATATTGGATGTTGAACTTCAAAAATGTAACAACAGTGCACTCTGCTGTAAGAAAGCTGATAAGTCAATCATTGTTAACTCAGAGATGAAATATCTAGAGGGAGGCATTCTGCCTATTTTTTTGAGGCCAGAGTTAATGGCTAGAATGTACATGTATAATTTATTTTATTGCTCCGGCTTCCTGACCAGCTCGATCGAAAGGGCTATTAACCTCTGAGTTTTTGTTAGTCTGGGAACCACAAGGAAATGAGGTAATCTGAAATTAATCAGTGGTACTATGTTATCAATTTAAGCACAGAAAGAATGATAGCATTTAGCATTTGTCTTGAGAACATCCAACATCACCAGCACTCTCTTGCTCTATATGTAAATTTATTTTAGAACTGTGTTTTCTCTTAGATAGAGCTAGGAACTAGGAAGATTAGATTATTTTTTTTCTGTACTGATGTCAGAACTTTTCTACTGTATTATTTTAAGTATTTCTCTGTGATCTCTGAACTCTTGACTAGCACTTTGTAGAAAAAAGTATTGTCTTGCATTTTTATTATTTATAATTAAATATTTTTAAACCTTTCAACTGTGGCTGTTTTGTGTAGAGATAATTTAAGCTCTAGAGTGCATTGCATGTATATAGTGATATTGGTCAAGCCTCTCCAATAAACCTTGATTGCTCAGTTGCATTTAGCATTTGGATAGTAATATTGCACAGTAATAATTGGACACCCTTTGTTAAGGGCATTTTAGTAGCTGATAAATATTAGTGGGTGGTGGCAAGTGGTACTACTGTATAGTCTGGATAAAATGGGCACAGCTGGATGTGCCAGCCTTCCCCAGGAGTGTCTGTGTGGTTGTATATAATTATTTTCTCAAAGTGTGTGTGTGTGTGTGTGTGTGTGTGTGTGTGTGTGTGTGTGTGTGTGTGTGTGTGTGTGTGTGTGTGTCAGCTGCTTGGGTAGGGACATGAAACACTGGTTGGGCAGAGAGGGTGCTGGAGGTTTTAGCATGCTCACTAGGCTGAAATCAGGACCCTATAGCTGTGCCAGTGGGGAGTCCTATTGGGGACCTGGAGAGAGAGGGAGAAAACAGCCCCAGACTGACTGTGATCTCTGTGTGCTCTTAAGGGAAATTGTACTTTACTGTGTATTTATTATCCTTTCCCTATATGGACGCCTCTCACTGGTGTTAGTGGTGTGGTTTGAGGCTCCTTGATTGCTGGGCCAGTGCATGGGCATCACACCCCCACTTGTAAAAATGTTTCTTATCCAAAAAATACCTGCTGCCTGACAACAGCTATCTACTTGTTTCATGGGGAAAACATGATCAAAGTAAAAAATGAACAGCAAACAAGAAACAAGCTCAAGATAAATTGCTTAAATGATTACTGCACAGGTTATGGCCCACACATGATAGATTGGCATTCTGTTTAGTTTACGGGTAAAGCCTGCAAAGATGACTGCAAGTCTCCAAACAAATGTAATGAGCTTCTGAAAATACTGTAATCCTGTCCTTTATTACAAATACTGTCATATGCATTTCAATACCTAAGGTTTATACGCTATCTAGTTATTTAAATATTGTCTGCATGGCAACAACAAAAAGGCTTTCAATGTTGGTAATTCTTTAACAGTATGCTTATTAAAGCTTACTTGCATATTACAGTCTCAGAGAAGCTTACCTGATGGTCATTAAAACATTGCTACTTAAACACAGAGCAATAGGCACTGCAACAACATGCATTTTCTGAATATGAAGCATAAATCAACAGTATACAAATATGACAGAAAGCCAGAACATTCTGCAAAATCAAGAACAGATGAAAAGCTACTATGGTACTTTGTCTTCCTTGGATGGGGGGATACTGTGCACACTTACACTGCATAACTGCTCCTTGCCTTGCTTGGACACATCCAGAGTCACTTTGTGGGGGAGTGGGCTGCAACAAGTATATCACAATTTGAAATGTGTCTGGCTGACAGTGATGGCCCTGACACATTTGTCATACCTCTCAGCCTCAGAGCAAGAAGTCTGGACAAAGCCATAAACAGAAGTGGGACAAAAGCCACAAAATAAGGACAATGTTTAAATATTGCTCTTATCAACTTAGACAAATAATAGAATTGTAGGTCTTGCATTACTATGAATTTTCTGAAGGGTATGAAATCTGAAACTCAAATGTCTGTCATTATTTTTCTAACTTCAATCTTTAATGATTTTCTACTAATTTGCCTGAAAAACACAGTTTTATGAAAAACGGACCAAAAATGTGATGCAAAAATATAAAATAGCCACACAATACAGCTAGGAACCTGTCAAAGAAGGGATACTTTTTAATATTAGTACTGTTAACTTGATCAGCTGACAAAATAAGAGAATCTACATGCATTTCTGAAATTAAAAGTAATCTATAACTCTCATCATTACAGTTATTTATTAATTGTAAATTCTCCATGTTTTCTTCCAAATTTCCATTTTGCGGAGGGATTATTAGGGGAAGAGCAACATTTTGAGCCAAAATTAAGGGCAGCTGAGTGGTTTGGATTTACCTAATTTTATAAAGTGATTTATTTGCGCATATCTCTCAACCTCTTAATGCAGGAAATCTGGACAAGGCCAAATATATTGGGGGACATACAAACAGTACTAAAAATTGCTTTTGTATAAACTTAGACAGTTGACAGAGTAACAGGTCTTGCTTTAGCATGCATTTTTCTGAAGAGTGTGAAGTCTGAAACTCAATGTCTGTTATTATTTAGTCACTTCATTCCTAAATGATTTGCCAGAAAAAACACAAATTTTATGAGGAACAAACCAAAAATAAGAAGCAAAAATCTATTCATTCTGCAAAAATCTGGACAGTTAAGAGGTATAGTTCAGCCGGGGCTGTCTGAGTTTTCTGCCCCCCCTCACAAAATCATGGTCGAATGGAACCTCCACCCTGCAGCTATTCCATTGTCCCATTACTTGGCTATTTTGCCCCGTTTACCATAAACACTGTAATGTGTATACTGCTTTACTTCTATGATGATTTAGATTTCATTTAAATGTTTTATTTTACATTTTATAGCACAAACACTAATAGACATCTGCTAAACAAAGCAATGTAGTCTCACAATTATAATTAGATTTAGCATTAAAACTTCTTTGCCCTTGCAACTCACATTCATTGAAACAACATTGAAATCCATATTCAAAGAAAATACATCTGGCCAGTGGCAGATAAAGATTAACTTTGGGCTGTTTTCAAGTCATAGGCCCCTTGTACAGGAAACATAAATGTGTTATTTGATACACCTTTGCTGATTGTATTAAAGTATATTCCTTGTATAATACAGTACAGTTGTTGGAGGGCGTTTTAAATTTGTTTTGAACATTTTTCCAGTAAACAATGAAACAAAATGCATGCACCAATAATAAAAAACTGCCCAATTCAGAACATTTCCATCGTAAAATTCTACTCAAACTTCTACAATCCACCAGTATCAATAAACATGTACACTCTCTGCAGAAGTAAAGGTCATCTAAATAATTCCACGTTAAAGAGCTGTGTAACTAATGTAGAGGTTGCTGCTAGCCAACAACTTTATATTTCATTGTTTCATCTACAAATAAAGTGCCTGTTGCTCTTGAGGAGTAAATTGCCTATGTTATATTAGAAAATGATAAGCTAGTAATATTGCTATAGGGAATGGATGGAAAACTGATAACAGACTCATAGTTACTAGGTATCGCCACCAAAGAGGACATTCTCAGGACTGCAGCATCCACCCCCTTTAAAAGTACAACACAGTACTGTAACAGCTATGCATCTATATACTGTGGGAGAAGAACCCACAGCCTTCTGCATCAAAAGCAAGTACTCTACCTGTTGTGGTATTAACAATGCAAGCATAAGCAGCACTAAACTTCTCTTCAAGCTCTCAGCTCCTTGTAAAATCCACTCGACACTCAACTGTATCTCTCAACTTTGAAGCACAAGAAATCTGGAAAAAGCCAAAATTTATTGGGGAGGAGACAAAAGCCCAAAAACTAGGGACACATTTTAAATATTGCTTGCATAATCTTGGAAAGTTGCTGCTGTGTTATTACCATGCATTTCACTGCCAAGTCTTCAACTCAGGACCCTGTGCACTACAGTTAGAGCAACATACCACTGTGCCTAATCAGCTGTTTCTTAAAAGACAGGTAGACTGAAACTTAAATGGCTTTCATTTAGTGAATTCAGTTCTCACCATAGCGCTCAACCTCTTAGCACAAAACACCTAGACAAAGTCAATAATGGGGGAATGCAGCCCCAGAAATAGGGACAAATTTCAAATATTGATCTTATAAACAGAAAATTGCTAGTATAAAAGGTTTTTTGTTACCATGTACTTCCTGAAGAATATGAAGTCTGAAATTCTAATGCCTGTCATTATTTAGTGAATTTAAACCCCAGAAAAAACACAGATTTTATGAGGACCAGAACAGAACAAAAATATGAGGCAAGAATTTCACAAGTGGTGGTGGGTAGGGAATTCAAGCTCTTGCTACCTGCTTCCAAGGTACAGGGTTTGAGTCTAGCCACCAGGGATATTTCCTGAGTTCTCTCTAGACACTGGGACATTTTATATATATATATATATATATATATATATATATATATATATATATATATATTATATATATATATATATATATATATATATACACACACACACACACACACACACACACACACACACACACTAAATGTCTGTTACACACACAGCAAAAGTCTGTTCAAGCTGTTAAGTACTATTCCTGCTTCAAAAGTCCATCCATCAGCACTAGAGAGCCCATGAGAAGATACCCAGCCTGCAGACATTGCAGTCCAATCCCCTTCCAGTCTATGTTGTAACTGCATAGACTTCTCAGGCTGTCTCACCAGCAGTCCGGTTTCTGTGTGCATGCTACTGACTGGTTCAGCAGCAGTCTTGACTTTGGGAAACTCTGTGAGTTCTGGGACTCATGCTTGTTTTTTTATTTATTTATTTCTTTGTTGTTTTTCTTTTTCTTTCTTTTGTACAGCTTGGGGGGGGGGGGGCTGCAGTCCTGCAGCCTAATAGCACGAGCCGCCCCTGATCACTATATACATGCAATGTACTCTAGAGCTTAAACTACACAAAACAGCCACAGCTGAAAGATTTAAAAATATTTAATAATAAATAATAAAAACACAAGACAATACTTCTTACTACACAGTGCTAGTCAAGAGTTCAGAGATCACAAAGAAATACTTAAAATAATACAGTAGAAACATTCTGACATCAATATGGAAAAAAACTAATCTAATCTTCCTAGTTCATAGCTATATCTAAGAGAAAACACAGTTCTAAAATAAACTTGCATATAGAGCAAGACAGTGCTGGTGATGTTGGATGTTCTCAAGACAAATGCTAAATGCTGTAATTCTTTCTGTCCTGAAATTGATAACAAAGTGCCATTGATTAATTTCAGATTACATAATTTCTTTTTGGTTCCCAGGCTAACAGAAACTCAAAGGTTAATAGCCCTTTTGATCTTGCAGCTGGTCAGGAAGCCAGAGCAATAAAAGAAATTATACATGTAAATTCTAGCCATTAACTCTGGCCTCAAAACAATAGGCAGAATGCCTCCCTCTAGACATTTCGGCTCCAAGTTTTAGATCAAAGAATTTCACAATGCTTGATTTATCAGCTTTCTTACAACAGAGTGATTTTTGCAGTTCAACATCCTATAGAGTCTTTTTACATTTAAGAGAACAAGTATGTGGCTTATATTAATATTTACAAATGACAGACTTATCTACAAAATTCTATCTAGCTAGGCTGGCAGCCTTCACCTATCTTCACAGGGGTATCACAGAGATTACTACTTTCAGCATGTTACTTGGTACTTTTATTAAGCTGAATATAAATTATAATTAGAACTGCAGTGCTAGAAGTGGTTTGAGTTGAGTGCTGCTTGTTTGTTTATACTTGATTCTGTCTGGCATTCCAGTAATATATTTAAAAATAATTTATTTTTTCATGCCTCACAACCTTTTTGTTTCCATCTAGATATTAAAAAGCTGTTATGTAGCCAATACATTGAATTTTTTTTTCTTCTACACTTCATTTTGTCTTGATTGGACTCTCATTTATTTATTTTATTTATTTTTTTATTTTTATTTTACATTTGTTGACTGGGATAGTCCAACTGGATACTTGTCCATTTTCAGCGGTGGCCCATGGAGAAAAGCTCCATACATACATACATACAGAAAAACTGTTACATTAAACAAGTTAAAGCACTGTTACAGATACAATACATAGGATAAAAGTAATTAATTCTGTTATATATAAATCGATTTGTTATAGAGTAACAATTAGGAAACATTGTAGGGGTGGCCAAAAGACCTCTTTAGCACATGTTTATATTGCCAGAGTTAGTCAGGATTAGAGCAAGGACATAGCCATTGCCTGTTAAAGTACTGTTTTAGATTTTTTTGAATTGGGTTAGAACGGGTTCTGAAGTAAGCTCAGCAGGAATTGAGTTCCATATTTTACCAACAGAGTTGGCATATAGAGAGTCTCCAGACTAGTTGTTGCTTTTGAGGGTTTGGACTAGTAATTTGTTGGATGAGCAAAATGTGTTGAGGTTGCTGTAAGGGGTGATAATTTTTGTAAGTACAGGTATGTTTTCAGGTTGATAGAGAATTTTATGTGCTACTATTAGCTGATTGTACTTAAGTTGGATAGGCAATTCTAGCCACCCTAGATTCTTTAGGTTCATACAGTGGTGTGTTCTGTATGCTTGTCCAGTGGCAAATCTAGCAATATGATTAAAGCAGCTAGAGAGTTTATTAAGGTCAGACTTACTCAAGTTCGTGAAGAGAGGGGATGCATAAAGGAGGGTGGAAATTAGATGTGTACGGGCAATTACCGTCCTAGCTAGTGGAGTCAGGAAAGGTTTGATCTTGTATAGTGAGACAAGTTTTTTAACTTTTTTAATAGTTTCATTAATATGCTTATCAAACGTGAGGTTATTATCAACTGTTACACCTAAGAGTTTGGTACATGGATCTGGGACAATGACAGTGCCATTGTTAGATTTTATAGAAAAGGTTGGAGTGGAGGCTTTACAAGTGGAGGACGGTTTGGCACTCAGGGCATTGTATTTAATTAAAGTCCCAGTTTTTGTGGTTTTGAGCATAGCTCCGCCCCTTTCTAGTTGGTCACACCCCTTCCCATTGGCTCCACCCATTCAGCTGTCTCCTGCAACCATTCTTTGATTTGAAGTCACCAGCCACCACTGCTAAGGTGCACAACTTTCATATGGTACTGAAGCATTCTGTTCACTGTTTCTTTTACAGCTTTATAACTCATGATATATCCTGTGTCACTTTGATAGCAATGTCTCATTCAAGAAGTTTGTTCAAACACTTAGAAGAAGAATGGACCATGCACAATTGTGCTCGTATTTATTCCTGTTCTCCAGTATCCTCTCCTTGCAGTTGGGTGGTCATTGTTAAATAGCTTTTACTTTCAGATTAAATTGAAGTTGCAGATAATTTACATTACCACTAACTAATAAGTAAGCAAGTAACCTTTCTAACATTATCACAAATTAAACTGCTAAGGTAACCTCAACTGAGATTTCCTTTAAAGCAGATACACCAGCTTACTTATGTTCAAGACTCATTACTAAGTATAGACATGCACTAGTCTTTTTAAGCAGAATTATACCTTTCTTCTTTACTATGTAAGTTACCAATAATAAACATAATAACAGGTAGTACCATGCAGAGATTACTTAATTCTTACTCTGAATGTGGATACATAAACATTTTTAAACATTTTCTGATTGCAGGCATAGTTGCACAACAGTTAGCAGTGCTGCTTCAAAGTCCTTAGCAGTAGCATAGCCAAGGTAGAGCGAAGGGGGAAGTCACCCAGGCACAATGTGTTACGTGGTATAATAAACAGCTATGTTCTAGTTTATATTTTTGTTTTATTCAGCTGTTACATAGAAAACCTCAGGGTGAGGATGAGTTTTAGGACCTGACACTCTACTGTTGAAGAGCTGTACATCAAATGCTCTTTTTCTTTTTT
This sequence comes from Protopterus annectens, assembly GCF_019279795.1. Taxonomy (NCBI): domain Eukaryota; kingdom Metazoa; phylum Chordata; order Ceratodontiformes; family Protopteridae; genus Protopterus; species Protopterus annectens. The sequence goes on along the minus strand of NC_056727.1, from coordinate 5,504,734 downwards.
TTGCTCTCATATACTCATTGTAAGTAACATGGGCAGGCATTAAGAACTGGTACTGCTCTACATTTGGGAAATGCCACATCGAAAGGACCTGTTTTTTCTGTTATGCTCTCACATTGAAACCGTGAGGGCGCTGCATCTCAAAGTTGTTTATAAGCGTGCATGCAGTATTAGAGTGAGTGTAGTATGTATACGCATCCTTTAATGGTTTGATGCCTTGTTCAAGATGAATTTGTATGCCTTACATAGAGTGAGTGCTGGGATAGGTTTCCCTTGCTCTAGGAGAGTATTGGGATAGGTTCCCCTTGCGCCAAGTGAGTGTTGGGATTGGCTTCCCTTGCTCTACGAGAGTAGGGGGATAGGCTCCCCTTGCACCAAGTGAGTGTTGGGATAGGCCTCTAACTGGGAAAGGCTTCCCTTGCACTAGGTGAGTGTTGGAACAGGCTTCCCTTGCTCTAAGAGAGTACTGGGATAGACTCCCTTTGCACTAAGTGAGTGATGTGATTGGCTTCCCTTGCTCTAAGAGAGTACTGTGATAGGCCCCCTTGTACCAAGTGAGTGTTGGGATAGGCCTCCATTGCTCTAAGACACTACAGGGATAGGCTTCCCTTGCTGTAAGAGAGTACAGGGATAGGCTTCCCTTGCTCTTCATGACTATGGGATAGGCTGCCCTTTCACCAAGTGAATGTTAGGCTTGACTTTGCTTGCTCCAAGAGAGTACCTGGATAGGCTCCTGTTACACCACATGAATGTTGGGATTGGCTTCCCTTGCTGTAAAAGAGTATTGGAATAAGCTCCCCTTTCACCAAGTGAGTGTTGAGATAGGGTATAACTTCACCATGGGCATGCATTAAATTAAGAGTTTTTTTCTGAAAATCAATGATTATAAGATTGTGTGACTGAATACAGAATTTATCAGGATAAGTATACGCATTTATAGTTTTAGTCTGTTGTTCTGGGCTATAGTCATGTCATGACTGCAATTGTTGTGGATTAGTTTATATACTTCCAGCCTACTGTTATTGATTTTTGGCTATCAGATCATTTTAACAAAGCTATTTCTTTTAACAAATAAGGTGATCAGTAAAATTATGCTGAATTCTGCAAAGTATCATGAGCAGACGGTGATCCGCTGTCGCGACCCCTAACCGGGAAAAGCCGAAAGAAGAAGAAGAAGAAGAAGATTCATACAACACACTGGCAGGAAGAACTATCATAAAATGGGAATCTGGGGCTGTGAGAATGTATCTGTGCATATGAATGAACCACATGCCCCTCATTATGTGCATTGCTGCTGAATTCAGATGATGCAGAAAAGCAAGATATGAAAAAAATGGGTAGCATCTGTTGCTTGGTAAAACTTTCTTTTTACCTACTTTGGCAAAATGGGTAGCATCTGTTGCTTGGTAAAACTTTCATTTTATTTACTAACATTCTGTCCTAGTGGATGTCTAAGCCAGTTGAACAAGAAGCTGCTCTGGCAACAGAATTACTTCAGACCAAAGTTTAACTCGAACCCCTAAATGCAAAAAACGTTCTAAAGTGAATATAAGCAAATACAGATGGCAAGCCTGAAAGAATGGTTGTATGGGACTTTTTTTTTTCATTTTTAACATCAGCAGATTCATAGCAGGTTATTGATTATTCATGTAGGTGGATTGGATACTCTAAACTGGCCCTAGGCATGAGTGCACGTGTGTGTGTACCTTCTATGGAAGGTTGGGCACCAGGTTGGCCACTCAACACCATAAAACTCCACTGCCAATCATGAGTGGACAGGTGATCCACTGTGGTGACCCCTAACCGGGAAAAGCCGAAAGAAGAAGATTGAGCCATCCTTCTAGTATGAAATACAAGATAAGTAAATATAAGATAAATAAGAAAGATCTTCAGGCACAGGTATCAAGACATTTCTTTCAGCCTTATTGTATCACTGATGCTGTTTGTAATATTCTTTACTAATGACCAGGTGGCCATTCCAGCTAGAAGAGGAGGTGTTGGTGTTTTAGTTAAGGCAGATAGAAGTAAAAAGATGGTATCTTTATTCTAAATAATTTCAGGGTTCTTGAAGTGACAGTTTCGGAAGCATTACTAAGCTACGAACCTATATCTTTCACTAGAGTTGTACATAAGTGTAGATCTCGGAAAGGATTAAAAGAGCCTAAACTACAATTTGATAGATTAATTTTAAGCGCCAAATGTGATAATTGGCTAGGCTTAAAATGGCTTACAAAGGCAGTTAGCCTAGCAGTAACCTATGAACTTAGCCCCAGTATTGTTAGTTTTACAGGTGACTAGTGTCTTTACATTTGAAGGAAGTATACAGTTGAACCAAAACATTGGTTATACAGTCATTATTGCAGACTAGACAGCTTTGTTCTACAATTTGTTGAATGAAATTAGTTTTGCTTGAACTAAATTATCTATCTGTCAGTTCATTATAATTCCTTAGAAACTCATGCCAAACAAGCAACACACACAAAAGTTAGGTAATTTATCATCTCAGGTAACAGCCTCAGGTGTTGGATGTTATTAGAGGAAAATGCAACAATGGAATTTTATTTTATTTTCATTTGTTAAATTGGGGGGGGGGGTTTGAACACTAATCCATGTGGACCGTTTTCAGGTTCAGCCCTGGGCTTACATATAAGTGAAAAAAGAATGAGAAAAGAGTATTTTATACAAAGGTAGCAAAAATATAACTGATCTGTTTACAATGTTTGTACATAATCACACTCTTTTCGTCTAAAATGCTATCTAGCTATGCAACACATATCTGTGAAATAAATGCAGTACAACTTGTGGCTAAGTGGGGAAAAAAGTAGGACGAATTCATTCTAAAAAAAAAAAAAAGAAAAAAAACTCATTACTAACTAAATTGTGTCTTTTTGCACTACATCACCAGTGAATGAACTAGATAATTTTGCATATATACAGTTTCAGGAACATGTTTGCAGATGACATTGTGATCTGTAGTGAGAGTAGGAATCAGGTTGAGGAGACTCTGGAAAGGTGGAGGTATGCTCTAGAGAGCAGAGGAATGAAGGTCAGCAGGGCTAAGACAGAATATATGTGTGTAAATGAGAGGGAGGGTAGAGGAATGGTGAGGATGCAGGGAGTAGAGATGGTAAAGGTGGACGAGTTTAAGTACTTGGGATCAACAGTTCAGAGTAATGGTGAATGTGGAAGAGAGGTGAAGAAGAGAGTACAGGCAGGATGGAGTGGGTGGAGAAGAGAGTCAGGAGTGATTTGTGACACGACAGGTACCAGTAAGAGTGAAAGGGAAGGTCTGCAAGAGGGTAGTGAGACCAGCTATGTTATATGGGTTTGAGACAGTGGCATTGACAAAAAGGCAGGAGTCAGAGCTGGATGTGGCAGAGTTAAAGATGTTAAGATTTGCACTCGGTGTGACTAGGATGTATAGGATTAGGAATCAGTATATTAGAGGGTCAGCTCATGTTGGACAGTTTGGAGACAAATCAAGAGAGACGAGATTGCATTGGTTTGGACATGTGCTGAGGAGGGATGATCGATATATTGGGAAAAAGATGCTAAGGATGGAGCTGCCAGGTAAGAGGAAAAGAGGAAGGCCTAAGATAAGGTTTATGGACGTGGTGAGAGAGGACATGCAGGTGGTTGGTGTGACAGAGCAAGATGCAGAGGATAGGAAGAAATGGAAAGAGATGATCCGCTGTGGCGACCCCTAACGGGAAAAGCCGAAAGATGATGATGATGATGATGACAGTTTCAGGAACATGAGGGACTGCTTCAGAAATTTTAGTGGCTGCAAAAGAGGTGTTCGGCTGATTTGTTAACTGTCTATGCTTACTGGTCTTCAAGGACCCTTTTCTGTCATAACACGTAGCACTAGCCAGTCTGTCAGCATGTTTTTGGAAGGAGATTTGTGTACACAATGAGAACATGCAGCAACACATAGTTTCCGGACCTTGAGGTTATGAGGTAGAGATCATAACCACTGAGGTGTAAAAGTCTGGGCTACCACTACACTGGTTTATACTCACTGTATGTACTGTAGGGTCTAATTTTAATCAGACCACTCACCCCATTGTCTTGAAATTTACCAAATCTAAGTATAATAATATAATTTTAACCGTAGCAAGGTGCTGGGTAAAGGGTTAAAATAGTAATTGTACTCTATGGAGCTGCAAAAATAATAATAAAAAACAAATAGATGAGAATAAAGGAATAAGTTTTAACTCCAAAATTGAAGTATCACAGAGTTTTCTTCCTACCAAGATAATGCAATCTTGGAGTTATTATACATAGGAAGCAGAGGTTTTAGGGTGTTGCTTGAAAAGTATAACACTGAGTATGGAATTCCCTGTTATTCTGGTTTAATCACATTTAAATTTTCAAAATAGATTCAGAATTCTTACTGTTATTCTAATTGAATCACAATTAACTTATTGCCACTGCTAGGGAGCCAGCTTTGGCTATTTAAAAGAAATGGTTTAAGTTCAATGTGGCCACCTTTTTTTTCTGATTTCCCATCCGTGCTAGTGGAGAAAGTGAAGTATTTGTGCCACTTCAAAGAGTTTATGGCTAAGCAAATTAAATATTAATTTTTACCTACCAAACTATGAGAGGCTTAAGAAATACTCAGCTTGGGTTAACTTCATTTAAATAAACTGAAACTTAATTAAATACCACTGGGTGTCTTGCCTTGAATTAAAACTTTCTTTAACTTTATTTCTTTATTTTTTACGTTGTGGAAAAAGTAGAGTTGTCCATTGCCATATGGGACATGTATCCAAAACATTTTTAGGGATATAAAGTTGATGTAATGTTTATTGTATAGGTGGTATTTCATTAATATGACTGGTATGAAATTATTCTGAACCTGATATGTTGCTTTTGGAAGTAACATGTTGAATGTCTATAACAAGCAGGAAGGATTATTCCTGTGCATGGAGGTTGCAACAATATCCTCTCTTTCTCATTCTGTTTGCAGTTTTATCAGAACTGGTTATAATATTTAGGGGATAAAGTGGCAATAGTCCTTGAACAGTTGTGGAAAGGATGTATTTCAGTGTATCTTGTTTTTAAATAGTCTTGTTCATAAGTTTTCGATGAGATTATCTTCCATGCTCTTTTGTTTCACTTAGTTTAAGTTTAGGTGATTTTAACTCAGTGAATATGATTTCATATAACATACAATGTTCATCATAAATCACTACTGCAATAGCCTTAGCTATATGGGTTATATCCTGTCAGTAATATGTCAGCTAGTCAGTCTTCCGTGTAGAGCAAACAGCAGCCTGGGAGCCAGAATACTTCAGTACTTTCTTCCTGCCATGAGAGCACTCTTCCTGGCCTTCAGAGGATTGGTGATTAGCACCTATCTTCCATTGCTTGCTGGGCAGATATGTCCCCTTTGGTAAACCCCTTCCCTGCAATTTATTTTTTTAAAAATATTTGTACCGGGTCTCTTTAAAAATTCTGGCAATTTAATTGTCTTACTGTTTTGTGGAAATGTCTCATTTGGCAGGTTATTTCCAACAGTAACTGTCCATTCTTAACTGGAACACTAATTTGTGGAAAAAAGTATGCTGCTTTAGTACAGATTTGTGAATTTTATTGGGGCTTATGTGTTTTTAGGGAAAAGTAAATGTGTTTGTCACTCATGTTCACTTCTTTGACAACTTATGTACTAACTGCCTAACAACTTATGTACTTTCAGACTCCTTCCAACAGCTTTGCCCAGGGTTCTGGATTCATTTTTGGCTAGGACATGGATCAGCTTACATATAAACAATAAGAAGCTATCTAAGGTGCCTTTGCTACAACTGTAGGTTCAGTCAGTGCCTGGGCCACTGGTGGGTTACTCTGCAGTGTCTGTTGCTCCTCAGATCATTCACCTTCACTTTATTTCTCCAGATCCCTCTAATTTCATCCCAGTCAGCTACTATGGACTGCAGGTTAGCCACACCCTCTGCAGCTGTCCGTGAGTCCTTAGTGAGCATGGGAGAGACACTTTCTTTATGCATGGTAGTTTCAGCAGTGATTCCACTGCTGCATAGCTGGGTGCAAAGACTTGCTTCCTGGGATAAGGTATCCATCCTTGAGTTGGCCCCCTTCTAGGGATGTTCCTAGGAAAAAAGAAACAAAAACTAAAGCATTTATCTTCCTCAGAGTGTTTTTCTGTCGATAAGGAGACTGTATCATACCTCTCAACTATACAGATTTTCGCAGAATGTCCAGATTTTTGTCTCATATTTTTCATCTATTTTTCATAAAATTGTGATTTTTTTTTTACAAATTAGTGGCAAGTCATTAAAGATTGAATTTAGAATATAATGGCAGACATTTGAGTTTCAGACTTCATAACCTTCAGAAAACTCATCCTAATGCACAACTTATCATTCTATCAACTTTCTAAGTTTGTAAGATCAATATTTAAAAAGTGTCCCTATTTTTAGGCCTTTGTCCCACTTTTATTTATGGCTTTGTCCAGAGGTCATGCTGTAAGAGTTTGAGAGGTATGACTGTATTGCTTTGGCTAAATGATTATTGCAGGTTTGAACATGAGAGGGATAGGAATAATAATAGGGCATCTTCTATATTTTCTGCCCAAATCCTATATTCTGATTCAGAGGAAAGTGTTTCTTCAGAATATCCCTTAAAGGAATTTTCTTTTTCTGAGACTTTCTCCAGAATGAGCTGTTTGTTTCAGTGAGAACAAGCTGCTGTTCTGCATCTTTGAAGAAATATGACATGTTACTGATGGATGTATTGCTGCCATCTCCTATTCCTCCTTTGTTTCCAGCCTTGGGAGATGTTTTTTTTATTTTGCTTGCAGTATGCCTGATAGTCAACCTTCAGTCCCAAAAAGGCAGACTGTCATTATAGGGTTCCACAGTCTTACAAATATATTTGTTTTCTAATCCCAGGGTAGACCCTGCAGCTATTTTTATTTCTACTCCAGCTGCTAACAAAAATTTGGCGAAAGCTAATCCATTTCTTTCAGATAAGGATGGAAAATGTTTGGAAGTTTTGGGAAGAGAATTTAATCCTTTGCAAATTTAGCTTTCAAAATTCTGAATTTTGAGGCTCCTTTTTTGAAATACACGATGTTTTTTTTAAATAATCTGAGGAACATTTCTGTCACTTTTCTTTGGAAGATAGGTCTTCTCTGAATTATGTTCTTGCTTCTCTTTCAAATGTAACTGAGCATCCCTTTAAGAGTATATATGATTGTGCTGACTGTGTGTCCAGGACATCAACTGCTGCTACTCTGATGAGGCATTTCTGATTGGTTACATTATCAGAAGTTCTCAGAAGATGTTAAATCAGAAATGTCAAATTCTTCTTTGGATAAGGAGGTTTTGTTTGGTCGTTCTACTACCCAGATACTCAATTTAAGGAAAGAGGGAAAGAGACAAATTAATTTAGTGGATCATAAAAGTTTTTCAGCCATCTTTCTCAAAATCTATAAAAAATGTGGTTTTCTGAGCAAACAAAACAAGCTACATCCACAGTGTGCTGGCAAATGAGGGGGAATCCCTCCCCTACTTCCTGCCACTCCTTCAATTTGTCCCAGAGCTTAGTTCTCCAGTTTCCACTTGGCATCAGATTATCTCAGACAATTGGGTTCTGAAACTATTTCTGAGGGTTAAAATGGCAATGAGAAAGCCTGCCTCCATTTCTGGGGACTCACATCCGTCCCCTAAATCAGACTTCCCCTTTTTCTGTAGTCATAAATGCCATAGAACCAGTACCTCCTGAGAATATCAACTTTCTTACCTGTGATTCTTCAAGGGAATTTTCTAGTAAAATTGGATGTGTAAGATGTTTACCATTGCTGCAGAGTTCACAGGTTTTTTAACATTTTCTGTGTATGGGTTACTTTATCAGTTCTCTGATTTACCCTTTGGTTATTCACTGTGCCAAGGCTGTTTACAGATTGTCTAACTTCAGCGATTTACCATCACAGACTGCATAACATACATATCTTTCTTATTTAGACTACTTACTTATCTTTGCAGAATCTTCTTCCAAATGTCAGGAGTCCTTTACATGTGTAAAAAAATCTCTTTTTAGACCTTGGGTTCCAGATAAATATTTAGAAACCTTCTCTAATTCTTTCTGATAAGATTGTGTTTCTAGGATGACTTCTGGACTTGGCCATGCAAAAAGCATTCATAACTCAAAAAAGTGGCATTATAGCTGGAATTCTTCCTGAGTTTCTACAAGCAGTCCTAGAAGTCTGCCAGAGACTACCTCAAGATTTTAGGGTTCATAGCTCTTATGATTGTCATAACTCCTTTTGCAACATTTTACATGAGAAAAAAAATCATTGTTTCTTTTTAAGGACAGTTTGGACCCAACATTCCCATCCACTAGATTTCCATATTCTAGTACTAAGTTTTGTGAAGCAAGAACCTGTTTGGTGGAGAGACCAGTTTTCTCAGAATCCAGGATTTCCTTTTTCTTTCACATTCCCTGCTCATTCAATAACAGCAGATGCATCAGATTTTGCATGGGGAGTTGTATCAATGACTGTAAAAGTGCATGGTCTTTTGAATAAGTGAGATAGGCCAAAAGCATAAAAAAGTGAAAGAGATGTTAGTTGTGATACAGCTATAGAATCTCTTCACCACCTGTGGTCCGATGACCTTTGCCAATAACACCACAATGATGTGGTGCATAAACAAATGGGGAGCACCAGGTGTTCCCTCTGTGCCGGCTGGCTGTGGTAGCTTGGAAGGGCACTTTGAAGAATTGTTTAACCCTTCAAGCTTCCTACATTCTGTCAGAGTAAAATGTAGTGTCAGACAAGCTGAGCTGGACCAGGACAGACTCTCACAAATGAAAATTAACTGAGGGGGGGGGGTCTTCCAGGAATTGGTTCAGTTATGGGGAACACCTCAAGTAGATCTGTTCACCCCCATTCAAAACAGACAGCTCAGCATATTCTGTTTAGGTATTCCTTGCAAGTAGATTTGGACAACAGATGCTTTTGCATTGCCATGGATAGGAATGTTTTTTTAATGCAGTTCCACCCTTTCTACTGATATCTATGGTTCATAGGTTCATAGGTTGATACTAGGCTATCTGCTCTAGGGCATTTATAAGCCTAGCCAGAGTATGTTTGGCTTTTGCCACCCTTTTAGATTAGTTGACTGTGCTTCTGTATAGTAGGTCACAGAAGGTAGCCCTTTTAAGGTTTGTTTACTGTACCTCTGTCAAGCAGCAACACAGAAGAGATCCCGGGGTAAACTTACGATCTCCCATCCATTCGACAAGATTTCTCTTGAAGAGGGTCAGTGAGGGGCTCTGCCTGACATGGATTGGGATTTTGTGTGAGTTACTATCCTGTGGCCTGTCTTACTCCTTTAGCACGATGTATTTATTGGCCATTTCATCCATGTCTGCCGATGGATCCTCTTATATCTTCTCAGTCTCTGTTCACACTGTTCTTGAAAGGGGGGGGGGGTGGTTGTATGTAAGACCACGTAGTATACAGGTGGTACATTGTTGAGATCATATCTTTGTGACAGTAAAGTCATATCTCTCTCTCCTTTTGAACTACCTCATCAGCCTTTTTTTGGGTCACAGTTCGGAAGACTGTTTTCCTTATTGTTTTGATGTCTGCAAAAGAATATCTGAGTTGCAAGCTCTTGTGGGTGAACCTTATTTGGTTTTCTACAGAGATAGGGTTACTTTAAGAACAAATCCCTCTATTGTGCCAATAGTAGTTTTAGAGCTTATTTGGAATCAAGTCATCATTCTCCCTATATTCCTTTCTAAACCTTAAAATCAGAGAGAAAGGGTTCTTTGGACATGCACTGGCAGCTCACATATTAACTTGACAGAACTAAGTATTTTAGAAAAGATTTACATCTGTGTATTTCCTGCAATGAGACAAGATTGGGCGACCTGCATCAAAACAATTTCCAGATGATTGCCCCTTGCTATTTTTTTCTGTTATTCTCACCGTGGTAAATCACTTCCAGACAGGATCAAGGCACGTTCTACCTAATCTTCTTTGATGGCATATTTGAAAGGGGTGGACTCCAAACATATCCTAGAGACAGCTACTTGGTCTTTTGTACATATTATTATAAAGTACTACGCTGTGGCGACCCCTAACCGGGAAAAGCCGAAAGACACACACACACACACTAACAGGTCAGAGACAAGCTTTGCTAGAACCAGTCTTCAAGGACTCATGGATCCTAATCCTTCATCTTCCCATGTAGAATAACCTATGGTAATCCACCCGAATAACTGAGGTTACCACAGCAGTGATTTATGATGAACACAGTTCACTTCTGTAAGCTACACTTGCTATTACACCAGATATTCAATATAATCACTGCTGCAGTAACCAGACCCTCCCTTCATCTCCCCGATTTGTATATTTCTATATATGCGTGTATATATATATATATATATATATATATATATATATATATATATATATATATATATATATATGTCTGATTTGTGTGTGTGTGTATATATATATATATATATATATATATATATATATATATATATGTGTGTGTGTGTGTGTGTGTATATATATATATATATATATATATATATATATATAGATATATATATATATATATATATATATATATATATATATGTATATATATATATATATATATATATATATATATATATTGTAGTATACTAGTTATGTACTCTTAACATTTTAGGGGATTTTTTTCGGGATAGTAGTCCCCATCTTTTCATGGCCAAGGAAGTCCTGAAGTATTTTGGCACCCCGGGTGCTGTTTATTTCACCGCATGTGAACTGAAGACACAGCAACCAGGGTGCATGTGTGGAGAGAGTGAAAGCTTTTGGAAGTCTGGCTTGCTGTTATATCCTTGGCAGGATATAGCAAATATAGCTAAGGCTACCACAGCTGTGATTTAAACAAATGTCTACTGTTCAGTAATTGCAGTTACACAAAGAACTTTCTGAATTTCCTTTAAGACATTTTTAAAACCCTGAACTTGAACACAGAAAAAGCAATGCATCTGCAACTGGTGTACCAACCAACGTACTCAGCATTGGTAAAAAAAAATTATCAGATCACATCGTAAGAGAAATGAATGCTGGGTTGCCTGTTTCTTGAAATTTTCAAGGTCATTGACAATGTTAATTTAAAAGATGAAAGGGCTAAACATGGGGATTGTGGGATTCAGGAATTCTTTATAAATCTGACAGAGTTAAATGGAAGGCAATGGTTGCTACATAGGTATGATCACTTTAAGGGTTAGTTGTGGTCACTGTACTAGCCAGTGACATGTGAAGGATAAGTGCTAAATCCTGAGTAATATCTGCATGAAGAGTAAATAACACAGAGATATTGTTGATATGCCCTAACCTCAGTGAAATTGTTAGAAAGTACACCACATGATAATTAATGTCCTGTAACTAGTTCAGTAGCATTTCAAGGCATATATCCCCATGTTCTTCAACATATGCATTACTTTATAGTGATTATTTTAAAATTAAACTTAAATTTATACTAAACATATCGTGGGATTTTTACAGCAAAACAGTAGTTTCTGAACTTAACTAAAATAAATTCAACTTCTGGTCCCCTGTAATTTTGACTGTCAAACATTTAGAAGTAAAACAGAGCAGGAAATGGAATGAACTCTGATCCCCTCTTTTAGCCAGTTCATGGTGGCAGAGGACCTGGAACCAGTGTATGTACAATCCCTCAAATTACCCTTAGGTGTGCATACACTGGGTAAGTGAGTCAATGTGTGTGTGTGTGTGTGTGTGTGTGTGTGTGTGTGTGTGTGTGTGTGTGTGTGTGTGTTGTGCTTGACTGACATGTATATCATCTAGGATTAATTTCTCTGCTGTGTGCCCACTGAGTGCTAAGAAATATAATTCCACTTTATTATTGTATTTTTATTATTTTAACAAGGTAAAGGAACCTTCTCATGGACTATAAAAGGTCCTATCCAGGCTATTGCCTCATATCAGGATTTCTGACCTAATGGCTTATGAACTTCATGCTTGTAGTTATTTGGAATCAAAATCTCTGTTTGTGAAAGAATAAAGTTGTTAGTCATGATTGCATGACAGTATCTTACATATTTTAATTTGTAACATATATTTTGTCATGCAAATATCTTAGAATGTTTTATGTATTTTAAGTACATTTTTTTACAAACAATGTTAGTTTCAGCTACTAATTTGTGTGCATTACTAGAATGATGTTTTTTAACGATGTGGAACAGTAATTTGTAAATACTAATTTATGACTGGCAAGTGGCAATAACTTTTTTCAGAAGTTAAACCAGTGAGAATGCTGGGTAGGCATCTCTAAGAGTTTATACCCTTCAAAAAATGCATGCTAACACAAAACGTTATTCTAGCAAACTTCTAAGTTTATAAGAGCAGTATTTAAAATCTGTCAGTATTTTTAGACCTTTGTCCCCCATTATTTTAGGTTTTGTCCAGATTTCTTGTGGTGAGAAATTGCTAACTACATATGCTTCAATATCCCTATCAGGTCAATTCTTAGTCGTGTTTTGTCAATGCAGTAATTAGCTTGGGTTTACTTTCATTGATCAAGTTATTCTCAGTCAGACTGTAGCTTAATTTTAAAGGACACGTGATATAGTAGACCAGTAGAAGAACCATGGACAGGACATTGGAGAAGTTCCTCTCTTTTCTTTCCTGGAAGTATTGTGGTTTTTGTAACATCCATTTAAGGTACCACCAATTCTTAACAGATGAGAGACAAGTGTAATTCATCTAAAAACAACACCTAAGGATGATATCCTATACCACACGAGTTGGGGATAGAACCCACTGCATTCTGATCTTTCTGGCATCAAAGGCTAGTAACCTGCAGTTGACAGCTCCTGAGGGGTTGCAGGTAATAAATTATTTAACCTTGTCATTCATGAAATCAGTTAATCAGAGATTTGCCAGTCTTATTCAGAATTAATAATTTTTCTCCTTCTCCTTAACTGTTGTGAAAATGTGTTTCTGTTTTTAAATTATGAGAGCTTTCCTTTATAACATAAGCAGCACAGTGCATTCACATTGCCAAAATATATACTTTTAATAATTTGCACATTACTTTAATTAGAATGACATTTAAATACCTACTTTTAATTCTGTTCATACTGGAGATGCATATAGAGATGCATATACAGTCGGCAGCCTGGAGATCTGACTTGCACCATTTTTTTCTGTACGGCCGTTACTTAATCTGCCCATTAAGTAACAGCAATATGCCAGGGAAAGCTGTTTCCAAAAAATCTTTGCTGATGCATGACATGAATGCTGAAGCATGCAGTATAAATGCCTAGGCTCACACACCCTCAGGTTCCTAATAGTACATCGTCAGGGAAAATTAGGGAGTTGTATTCCTGAGACATTTAAAGAAGCTGTAAACATGTCAGTAGAACTGTTTATCACCAAGTTCTCTTGGCTAAAGACTACTTATAAGTGCTAGACATTGCATCCTTTTTGTATTTCTGAATATACTAGTGCTGATGAAGGAGGGTTGTATCCTATTTCAGGAGTTTACTTAGTTAATTTCATTAAATGACAAAGCACACATACTCTGCATCTGTGCCTTAGAGCACTTGAACAGTAAATATTTTTCAACCCCAGATGAGGAATTTGCATCAGGATTATCTAGCATTTTTGACAGATGGTGCTAATGTGGTAGGCTATCTGAAATAGTCTAAATATTATGTAGCCTGATCAAGATTTAGGGTGAATCCGAAGCTTTAAAACTGACAAATGGTGATTTCTGAAGCTGCAAGTTATATGCATGTTTGATATCTAGTTATAGGCTAAGGTTTCTGAATGCCAAATTAAATTCATGTCTTCCAACATCAAGGCCAAGAGTTTAAATACATAAATTAGACCCCATATCTCATATATCTTGCAGACAAACACACACACACACACACACACACACACACACACACACACACACACACACACACACACACACACATAATAAAAAAGAAGAAATGTCATTCTGATCTGCTGGCATGCTGGCAGAAAACTCCAGAATGCAGAGGTGAGGGTGATATATTTTATTGAACCAACTAACTACTTAAGTATCTTGACTATTTGAGCCCTTTTTCATTAGTCCCTTTCGAAGGCTCACATTCTGTGAAAACTCAGGTAGGATGTATTGTTAATTGTGTGCTACTCCAATTCACATCTCACACACACACACACACACACACACACACACACACACACACCACAAACATATTATTTGTTTGGTGAAAAGCGCCAATGATCCTCGAGGTTATTGCTCTGTCTTCGAGTTCAGTATTTGCATGGAAGGCAATACTTAAGGTCTCACTCATGCTACACAGTACACCGAGTGCCTCACTCATAGACAGTCACAAAACCTCAACACACTTTTGTGCCTTCACAGTGTATGTACACTGCACCATATGCAATGAAATTCAAAATATATTCCTATGAGACCGACATTTTCATATACATCTTGACTCAAATCACTCACATTTTCTCACGTCGTTTGTATTCCTAGTTCTGCCATTTGCAGTGCCATTTCCCATGCAGTATGTTTGTTGCTGTACATAGTCACCAGTAAAGGTGAAAGAGAAGGTTGTTTGGAATCTTCCTAGTGGAGACCCAGAGAAGTGTCTTCAGAGATCTGATAGATGTAAAATACTTGTACAGGTGGGCTCCATTGCTAAGGAGTTAGAACTGGCAGTGTAAGGGGGTTGTTACTGGAGGTACATTCCTGATGTCATGCAATATTATACTGTATTTTAACTGCAAGTAAAAAAAGGTTAAAACAGCTTTTATTGTGAGGAATTATGCCCCCTTTCCCATGCTCAGAGATTTCATTTCCACCCTTTAATTTCTATAACAAACCCTTGAAGTTTCTACACCTTAGAATAAGTATCATAAAAAATGTTGACTTTTCACTTGTTCTGATCAGAACTGATTTTTATTTAATTATTTATCTTTTGTTCACTGGGTTAATCCCACTATCCTCTTTTCAGGGGAGACTCTCTATTTCACACAGTTGTAACAGAACCCCTATAGCGTATGTCTTATGTCACTACTGGGATTAAAAAGAAGTGAATGATTTTGATTAGGAAGCAGCCTTATAAACCTAGTAGATGCTAGTTACTTATAGTTTAGGAACAAATTATGGAAAATGAAATCATAGCACAATGCAGAATCTGCCAGAATGATTATGGCATCTACTCAGATAGTACAGATAATCAGTGTTCAACACTGAACCCTCACCAGGTTTGAGTCTAATTAAGACTCCATATTTTAAAGTTCATTTGATTCTCGGCTGGGCCTGGGAGTGCCTTCTGTGTGGTGTCTGCATGTCCCCCCCACGGTTGGGTAGTGTTCGAAAGACATGCGTGCGTAAATGGGTGTACCTTCGTTGAAGGTTGGGCGTCGGGCTGGCACCTCGGCGTTTCATAAAAATCTACTGCCAATCATTAGCGGACCGGAGTTCCGCTGTGGCGACTCCTTACCGGGAAAAAGCCGAAAGACGAAGAACAACAACAACTTTAAAGTTCATTTCAATCATCCTATGCAGTTGTTCATTTTCTTTTTAAATAAACTGTAGCCATCTGAGCTGTATTTGACTGGAAACCAAATTGTTTTCAATACTGTAATTAATTTCAAAGCTATACACAATGTTTGTCCTGTTAGGTAACTTTCTTTTGATAGTCTATGCATTGTAACATTCATCACATGAATACTTCTCTTCTTGAGACTAAGAAGATGAGTAAACAACAAGTGCAGATCAGAAGGATTTCATGTCTGTCAGAAGAAGTGATCCACTTGGTTACACACAGGCCTGTACTGACATGACTGCCCATGCCTGTCCACAAGGTCAGTCAGAATACTTAGCATTCTGCTTAAGTATACATCATTATGAAGAATGGTCCTCGTTTTGAGTCCTAAAAAAATGCATGTTCCTCAGAGTTCCAGAGTGAAAGGGTTTGTCACACATTCAGTGTTAAGAATTATTTAACTGATATCCATGGTAAATAACACAGAATCACATTAATTCATCAAAATAACTATAAGTATAAAGAAACACGTTTTAGCCATCCTGTGAACTTCCTAGTTGGAGTTGTTAGTAAGCTGTTAGTAACTAGGATGGCGCAGTGGTGCAGCAGTTGAGTTGTCATTGATTTTCGGCTGGGGAGCCTTCTGTGCGGAGTCTGCATGTCCTCCCTGCATTCATGTGGGTTTCCTCTGGGTGCTGCAGTTTCCTCCCACTTTGCAAAGACATGCATCTGGAGCATTTCCCCTGGGCCTCTGCTGAAAATTAGCTTTGTTCCAAGTCAGACTTTCCCAGTAAACAAATGTTAAATAAATACATAAATAAAATAAAATAACTGTTCCACATTCTGTCCATTTGTTTCACATTATGAGATGCAGCATTATGCTTTTTGAAGGTAGAAGGTTGAGAGCTATGATACTTAGTGACAGGTTTAAATGATTCATTATCAATCATAAAAACTACCCAACAAGGAAAACAAAGTAGAGAAACCATGTCCTTAAACTCTCCAAAACGTTAGCCTAAAGAAAAAAGTCAAAAGTAGTATAAATAATGACAGAGAAAAGGGACAGGGCTACAGAAAGAATACAGAAGACAATGAGTGTTGATCCTACAAGTTAGGGTAGCAAGCTGAGTGAACTAGCAGCCATAATATCCAGAAGTGTAGCTAGCTTCTGTAGTACCCTGTGGCTGATGTCTTTACTGCTGCGCCACCTACCTTGGTCCCCTCCTTGGACTGACAAGCACACTAGCCAGATACCAGATGGATGC
The DNA here is from genome assembly GCF_019279795.1 of Protopterus annectens. Lineage (NCBI taxonomy): Eukaryota > Metazoa > Chordata > Ceratodontiformes > Protopteridae > Protopterus > Protopterus annectens. The sequence continues at coordinate 5,487,923 of NC_056727.1, read as the reverse complement.
TCATTCCTTCCCAGGTCTTCAGTTTGTGATCTGGTGGCTGCTGCTCCTGAAATACAGGAGCCAGTCAGGTAACCAGTTCCATTTTCTGCATTCCCCCACCCCTCCTCAGCTGAGGGGCATTTGCCAATTAAAAAAAGGTCCGCGATCAGGTTCCCAGGGCTTCTGAAATGCAGGAGTCAATCAAGTCTCTTTTCTGTATCCAGCCTCTGAATCTCCTTCCTCACATTTTACTTCAAAAAAAAAGAAAAAGAAAGAGAAAAACAAATCTATTTTTTGAAGCTGTAGCAAACTGCTTACTACAAATGTAGCAAGTATTTGCTACAGTTTATACTATGTAAAGAGCATTGTAGCACACATTTTTTTACTTAAAAAAAGAAACATTTTTTTTCTTTGAAACTGTAGTGAACTGCTTGCTACACTTTGAACTTTGCATGGAGTACTACAGTGCTCAGGCATTTAGCTTAAGGAAAAATATTTTTTTTCTTTGAAACTGTTTGTAGTAAACTGCTTGCTACAAACAAAGCAAGAAGCTGCTATACTTTATACCCCACAGGAAGCGTAACATTGTTCAGATTTTAGTTGAAGAAAAGTAGAAAGACAAATATTTATTTATTTATTATTATTATTAGTAGTAGTACTATTATTTGGAACATTTACCCTGCACAGTGTGCTACAACACACAAACTTTAGCTAAAAAAAAATTGAGAGAGAGAAAAATAAGTATTTTTTTTTAATTTGAAACTGTAGCAGACTGCTTGCTACAGATATTGCAGTTTCTATAGTTTAATTACTTTAGACCACACAGGGAGAGCTACAGTACTCATATTTGTCTGCAAATGCAATACCAGGTTTAGAAAGACAGTATGCACTCAATAGAGATTAGCAAAGGATGGCTAAGGTTGCACCCCCTAACACTGCTCCTGGGGCATTTCCTGCCTTCCCCCTGCCCTAGCCATGCTACTGAGCATAGCAGAGCACTGTCTTAATGCTGTGGCAATCAGAGAAACTTAATATGCACACATAAGGTGAGGTGTTCATATCCCTGGACCCAAAATCTGTGACAAGAGCAGGGAGTGTATCATGGGAACAGTAGTAGCTCTTCATACTAGGGAAATGTTTCAAAGCAGCAAAACCAAATTACTGCATGAATGAGATAAAACACAGTCAGAACACAAAATCTGATATTGTGTGCTCAGTCTTCATCAAAGTTGCAGGTCTTGGATCTGAGCTCAGAACTGACTCAGCCATCAGCAAGTTTAGGATTCCAAGTTAGAACTCCTCCCACTCTACCCATACAGCCTTGCTCCTCTCAGATACCTCAGATCTTGTTTGCTGCACTCAGCGAAAGCATCATGATGCACTGTTAGAGTCCTCTTGGTTGTTTCTAAAGTCTTTTAGCCAGCATAACTGGTCTGGTGACCTTTTTCTTTAACTTATTTTCCTACATTTCTTTCTCTTCTGCCTGTGGAAAAAAAAAAAAAAAGTTAAACTTAGTTGTATTCCATGGTTGCAGAGTAGTGTTTGTCTTGTGTGTGGTCATCTCCTCTTTTCTGTCTCCTACCTTCTCTTTTTTCTGCTATCATGTCAGAGAAATATGACAAACCCATTGATTTTTAAAAATGCACTTCTGTGGGCAAAAGATCCCTGATGCCCACATTGAGTGCATTTACTAAGCCCTGCCCATCTTCAGGTAGTTTGTTCAATCTGCAAGGCCTTTTTTCCTTGCGCCCTTGAAGATAGAAGAAACAAGTTTGTGCTCAGGGGTCTTATTCCAACTCCTTCTCCTGCTGTTGCTTCTGTTTCAGGGGCTCAAAATCCCACTAAAAAATCTAAGGAGGCCAGAGATCTTAAGAAATGGTCCCCAGACCCCTCTGTGTCTGCTGAGTCATTGACTCTGAAGAAGGTCCTGAGACATTTGGAGCAAAGTTCCCTGGCTCCAGTTCTAGTGTCTTCCTCTCCATCCCGTGCCACTGCTTCCTCTTTGGGGCTGGAGCCTTCAGCACCTAGCTTGTCTCCAAGGGTTGCTTCACCCAGGCATCCTTCCAGACCCTGCTCTATGTTCTTGTCCATCAGGCTCTCTCACAGCTTGTTGGAGAACGAGTTGTACAGGTTGAGGAGGATGTTTCTCCATACACAGATCCAGATGGGGTCCTTCCAGCTCTGTCCCCTGAGGGATCTGCGAGTAGAGCTTCTCCCTGTAGGACTGTCTCTCCTTCTCTGATTTGGCCTACCATTTTGGAGCTCCCAGATCCATTTGCCCCTGGTGCCGGTCTGTTGGGCCTGATAGTCCTCTCTATTTTGAGCCTGACTGCTTCTTTGACTTGCTCGGTTCTAACTGCATCAGGGCCGAGTGTGTCTCAGAGCCGAAGCCTCAATGTCGAGTCTGGGGGATGACTTCAACTCTGAAGTTTTCGGAGTCGTCGCTTCCCTTCGGTGCCTCAGCATTCGACAGCTCAGCACTGACTCCCCCCCCCCCCCCTTAGAGCAGAGGGCTGCTGGTGACCAGGGACAGTCTGATTCTGATCCCTTGGGACAGATCAGGCTTCCTTGAGACTCCAGTAGTCTTTTTGTCTTCGAGGTGGTGGAGAGGGTCCTTTCTGCTCCTAGGAGACCACTGGCTCATACTGTTTTGGATCCCCTCCTTTCCCCTCCTGGGCTGTGCATTGGATACCTGTCTTCTGCTACTAGAACAGCTGCTTCCCTAAGGCCTCCAGTCTCTTCCACTTAGGGAAGCCTATACCTCTTCCTACACCTCCCCATAGTGCCCCACTAAGGAGATTCTTCAGAGGAAAAGGTGCAAAAGGAGGCATCTGGATTCCCCAGAGGAATCTCTCACGACAGACACTGACTTTGATGAAGGGGAGGGGTTCCCCAGATCTCCACCTGATGTCTCCTTTGGAGACATTTTAGAGATCCTTTGCCAGGGAGGTGGTTGGTCACCTCCAAACCCCACCCCAGATGAGTCAGTGTTCTTGGAGGCCTTCAGGACTGGCCCGTCTACATCCTGGGTGCCCCCCTCTGCAGTTCCCCTTGTAGACCTGGTGTCTGCAAAGGCATGAAAGGAACCAGACACTGCAGAACCTATCTCTAAAAGAGTGGATAAGATTCTTAGCACCCCCAAGGATAGACCTCACTAGACAAAGGGCTTTCCAGTAGGGGTCTATATTAGATAATCGAACTTTCCAGTGTTTACTGTCATATGGTCAACACCATATAATCGAACTTTTAAAAGTTCAAAAATCTAATAAAAAACAAATAAACTACACAAATAATCTACCTGAACATTTTAAGCAGGGGGCAAACCCCCCCCCCTGCATTCCACACCCCCCACTCTTTAAATATACCAACTCTGAGATCGCAAAAGAGAAATTTTCCCATTCTGCGCTGTACGGAGATCTCTGTTAAAAAAACATTCGAACTTTCAAAAATTCGATCATGTGGTGTCAGCCATATGACAGTCGAACTTTTGAAAGTTCAATCATCTAATATAGACACTTCCAGTAGATGCCATGGTGGTGGCAGCAGCCACCAAGAAAGAGCTTGCCCAGGAAAGCTCTACTGTCCATTCCCCTAACAGGGAGTCTAGAGCTATGGACAGATTTGGAAAAATGGTCTACACTTCTTCCACCTTTGCCCTCAGAGCATTGAATTACCTTTCCCATTTTATGAGGCTACAGAGGGACTTGCTTAAGGAACTCTCTAGCTCTGGCCCTGAGTCCATGATGCCGAGAAACAAACTTCCTTTACCTCTTGTATGGCCACTCTGCAGTCCATTTCCAACATATTCATGAGGCTGATCTGTCATGCAGTTGAGGGCACCTCTAGGGCAGCCAGTTCAGGCAATGTCAATAGGTGCCATGCCTGGATGTGGCTGTGTGATTTTGTGGAACCTTTTAAGGAATCATTTGTCAGTGCTCCCTTTGATGGTTCTTCCCTTTTTGGACCAACTGTTTGTGACTCTTCAGCAGCAAGAAAGATGGAAAGACCCTGTCTGCTGCCGGAGTCTGCTTCTCTACCCTGCAAAGGTCCTTCTTCAGGAATCACCATGGGGGAAAGAAGTTGTGGTTCAGAAAATCACAGGGTTCTTTCCAGGATGCTCAGGGAAACTTTTCCACCAGAGGCAGAGGGAGAAATAATTAGAGTGGTAGACACTGCCCTCAGGGCAGAGGGGGTCCACTGAATCAGGGGACTTGGGATTCTCCCTCGGAGAAATCTTTGCAAAATCCCTGAAGGGTTGCCTGACTGTCCCTCTGCGGAGACAGTAGGGGCGATTCTCCTTGCACCTAGAAGCCTGGTTAGCCATCATTAACGACCGATGGGTGCAAGGTGTCATGTCCAGAGGTTACTCCATTCCCTTTTTAAAATCCCCCAAACCAAAACATCACCCCCTGATGTTCCAGCCAGTTAGAGGGAGGCAGCAAATTTTGAAGTTGCAAAGTAGCTCCAAAAAAGAGTCATCCAGGAGGTCCCCTCAGACCAGCATGGATCAAGCATTTACACCAGCTTCATTTTAGTCCCAAAGAAAATGGGGGATCTCAAGCCCATACTGGACCTGACTTACTGAAAAATCTGTGAAATGCATTAAGTTCAGGATGGTCATGTTTCAGTCCATCCTTCGTTTCCTGCAGAAGGATGACTGGATGTGCTTGGTAGACCTTAAGGATGCATACTATCACATCAGACTGAACAGATGCTCTAGAAGGTATCTTCGTTTCAGGCAGGGAGCCATTTGCTATAGATTTTGGGTGCTTCCATTTGGCCTCACCACAGCCCCCTGGGTCTTCACCAGATGCATGGCAGTGGTTGCAGCTCACCTCAGACTGCAGGGATTCCATGTGTTTCCTTACGTGGACGACTGACTTCTGGTGACACCATCCAGGCATCTACTGGTCCAGGCCAGATACTTTCTCTTACAACCAGCCCCTACCTTAGGGATCACCATAAACCTTCAAAAGTCACAACTGGAACTTGTGCTAGTGATAGATTTTATTGGAGCCTGCTTGGGTACTACCAGAACCCTGGCCTATCTTCCACGAGACAGGATTCATTCATTGTAGATGCATATCAGGCAAATGCTAGTGGTACCAGTTTCTCCAAAAAATCTGGTTCTCAGGGCTCTGGGTTCTATGGCTACAACTACAACTTTACTGCCTACGTTTCGCTTAGATATGAGAGTTCTCCAGTAGACGTCTGTCCAATTATCCCTTCTGCATCATCCCCTCAGTCACCCTATAAGACTGTCTCAAGTGTGCAGAAATTCTCTTTTGTGGTGGCTTCATGATCCAGTGTCTAAGGGTAAACCTTTCATTCTTCCCACCCCCATCGTCATGTTGGCAATGGATGCCTCCCAGCTGGGGGGTGGCATTAGCTGGGATGGACAGTTCAAGGCACGTGAACTCCCCAGGAGACCAATCTACATATCAGCGTCCTAGAGATGAGGGCGGTGCTTTTATCGTTGGAAGCCCTTCACTCCCTTCTTCCTCTGGGGATGATTGCGATTCAGTCCGACAACATGTCTGTTGTGTGGTAGCTCAAAAAAGGAGGTGGAACCAAGTCCTATCCCCTTTATCGAGAGGTAATGATAGTGTGGCAATAGGCTCTCTCTACCAACCACTTTCTAGTTGTAATGCACATTCCAGGGGAGCACAACATATTAGCGGACAGGCTCAGCAGAGCTCTTCTGATACCTCATGAGTGGTTTCTGAATCAGTCAGTGGCAAATTGGATTCCCCTCAAATGGGGTCAAACCTGCTGCAATCTTTTTTGCCTCTCTCTTCAACAACAAGTGCAGCAGGTTCTCTGCTCTGATCCCTCCACAGGGACAGTCACCAAGAGATGCTCTAGTCCATGCTTGGCCTCCCAGTCTACTTTATCCATTTCCTTCTCTATCTTTGATTCTGAAACTTCTTCAGAAGGCTTGCAGTTTGAAGAGCAAAGTGATCTTCATTGCCCATTTTTGACTCGAAAGTTTGGTTCAGCTTCCTGTGGTCTCACCTAATTTGCCCTCTGTGGACCTTGGAACCATGTCCAAACCTTCTGCCCCATCCTTCAGGGGAAACTCATCCAGATCTTCACAATTTGAAACTAACTGTGTGGTTTCCCCAATTCTGATATTGGCTAGACAATCCAGGCTTTCTTCCCCAGTCATGAAGATTATCATTTCCTCCCATAAGTCTTCTATAAGGAAAATTTGTAAAAGTAAATGGAAAAGGATTTTCATTTGGGCCCAACAGCATCACATTGATCTGGTTACAATGCCCATTCTGGCAGTATTGAATTTCCTAGCTAGACTCTTTCATTTGGCTACCAGCTTCTCTGCTGTCAAAGTTCAGTTAACAGTCATTTCTAATTTTCACATTGGGGAGAATTCTACATCTTTAGCTTCACTTAGACTTTGTAAAGCCTTTCATAAGGGTACATTTCTTCTTTGACTTCCTGTCAGTGATCCTACAGCAAAAGGGGTGCACTTTGCACAAACATGTCTCTGATGTCCAGGAGTAAATGAATGTTTTGCAGTCCAGTGATGTATCTAAGTAAAATTAAACCTTATCTGGAAATAATGACTCTGCTTGTAAGAGAGTTTAAATAAATGATGCTGAAGGACAAAATTTGGACTTCAAAGTAGAGATGTTGTTATGGACATGAACTTGTAGAAAAAGCAATGGAGCTGTTGCCGCTGTTGCAACAAAAGTATAACTGTGAAATATGCAATATAAATGGATCACTTTTTTAATACTGTATAGCACTGAAAGATGACGTTAGACTTAAGAGTGTAGAAATGTTAAAACAGCGAGAGGGCATTGTCTTCGAGCAAAGAGCTCATACTTATAGATGGATAAATAGTGTCTGGCCATGAAAACAAAATGCAAAAAGTTTTGTAAGGATGTTGGATGACCTTGACCAAAAAAAGACATGGCAAAACAGAGCAGAGGAATAGATAGCTAATTTACCCAAAAAAGCATTTTGAACTTTTACAAGTGGGAACAGTGAAATACCAAAGGAAGCCTGAAAGTGACAGTGTTAAATGAAGAAACATCACAAATTAAAAAGAAAAAGAACAGAGTGATCTGATGTTGGAACTTGAAAGTCAAAAGATTAGCAGTACATTGCTTGACTTAAAAATGAAAGTTCAGAACATCAAACTGAGGATGAATCACCGCAACCATCCTAACTCAACTAACAATGCACATCAAAGTTACAATCTGACTGCTGTATCCATGGACCCTCTAAAAACTACAAACAAAACCCTACCAAAATAGCTAACTCATGCCTTAAGATATATAGCATAAATGCACAAAGAATTTGCAATAAAATCAGTATCACCACCACCACCATATAGTAATACTGAAACACGACGAAAACCGTCTTTTGAAAATAAAGCAATACTCCCACCAGGATATAATAAAAATAACTTAACTACTAAACATGCTAAAGGGTATCTATTATATTCCTTATTACCATAGAAATATCATAATACCCCTGCACAACCCCATCATTTGACTTTGAAGCACTAATAATAACTTGTTGTTCTTCTTTCGGCTTTTCCCGGTTAGGGGTCGCCACAGCAGAACTCCAGTCCGCTAATGATTGGCGGTAGATTTTTATGAGTGCCAAGGTACCAGCTCGACGCCCAACCTTGAACAAAGGCACGCCCATTCTACGCATGTCTTTCAAACGCCACTCGACTGCAGGGAGGACATGCAGACTCCACACAGAAGCGCTCCAGCCGAGAATCGAACGGGAGAACGTCTTGCTGTGAGGTAACAATGCTACCGCTGCACCACCGCGGCTTCACTAATAATAACCTGTCTAATAACCTGTCTTAAATTTAATTTGCATAAGAGAACATGCATAATAGTGCACAAATATCTCTAAACAGAAACAATATTAATACAACTGAAAATATATTCAGCTGGATAGCTAACAGTGTTAAGCAGGAAACTCTTCTTTTCAGTGACCTCAACATAGATTGGTCTGATAAAAATATGAACACCTCCAGTGTAAATATCAGTTTATTTCATCTAACCCAAGTAATTAAATGCACAACAAAATATGATAAAACCTCTAGCAAAGCTTTAACTCTGGACTGCATACTAACCACTAAAACAGGCTGGAATCCTTTGTGGTATACTTAGTGATCACTATCTGACCTTAGTCAGAGACATCTTTAAAGTCACCAAGGACCAGCACTGAAATTCTGTAAGAAATCTTACCAGCTTCAACAAGGGCACTTCCACTGATATCCTAAAACACTGCAACTGCATCACACTAAAAACACCTCCACCAGATGATGCTGTCTCATACTTCAGTACCACCTCTCTACACACTTTAACCCAGCAGACAGCTCTCTGATATAAGCAAGTCAAAGTGAGAATGGCACCCTGGCTAATATGAAAAACAAAGAAATTAATGAAAAAAGAGGGATAATTCTCAAAATAGGTGGTGCAGAGAGAAAAATTAAAGCAATTTCCAAAACTATTAACACTACAAAATCTCACAAAAACAGGTTATTTTAGAAAAATAACTATAGTCCTTTCTCTCACCTTGTATATTTTTAACTTCATACAGCACACTCTATGGTGTATACTGTTGTGGCTGTTAAACCCAGTAGTATTGCTAATCGGCACAGCTGATGCAACCCTTGTTCCTTAGCTAATAACTGTTATTCCAAACATAGTTCACCCCATTTAGTTGGCCCTCTTGCTACCTAGCTATTTCTAATAGGAGTATTCAACTATCTATTATTAAGCTAAAGTGATTGTTTTTTTTCAGCTTACGTTTAACTTGCATCATGCTCATCTGATCTCACTCCGTTTGCCATCATTGCGCTCAGGCTCACTCCGCTCTCTTATCCTACTCCCATTCCCACCCACCCTACATCAGTTCCTTTATAGCTAAGCTCAAACACACCCACTCCAGTTCCACCCAATCACAGTATCAAACCAAACTACCATCAAAACCTTTAACACACCCACTTCAATTTCAGCCAATCGTATTATTAACCCACACTCCCACATAAGCAAACACTCTCCTCCTAAACTCAATAACATACTTGTCTATTGCATCTACTAAAACCCATAGTACACACTATACCACTAGTACAATGATTCACCTACTCTTTATACTGTACATTCTTTTTTCCTCAGCCTACCATCTTACATCATATCACCAAGAACATATAAACCATCCTTTACTCCCCCACCAATCTTTTTACAACTCAAACCCTTACCCCCCAAAAAAATTATATATCTGCACACCTATACAACAGTTATACTATTGAACTGTATATAATCAAAGGCATACCTCTGATATCTTACACAATCTCACCAAACTCCTTATCAAACTCTCAAAACTATATCCTACTACTCTGATCTCTCTAAGTGGCAACATGCATCCCAATCCCAGCCCCATCTGTACAGATCAAACAACCCATCACCTCCTTATCTTAAATATCAACATTAGAAGGATACTAAACAAGATCCCAGAATTCCATGCTTGCTTATGCCATTACTCTCCTGACATTGTGATAATAACAGAAACTTGGTTAAAACCCCACATATAAGACACAGAGATACTAATTCCTGGATACAATGTTCATAGGCTTGAGAGGAATCAGAGTAGCCATCATGTTCAAAGATCATCTCAACCTAGAATATCTTATAACCAATTACCCTGACTCTAACAATCTGGAATTCCTCGCCACCCACCTAAAAATCAATCCCGATAAGTATATCATGCTCATAGGTACCTGTATGCCTCCTGGAAACCACCAATCCAAAATCTAAGGCTTTCTCTCCTGGATTGCCTCCACATATAGTCAGGAAACCATTATCATGGTGGATTTTAACCTCAATTGGGCCTCCTTCACCTCTCAAAATCAAAATAACTTCATCAACCTTGATGGCTTCTATCAAATAATAGAAGCAACAACTCAAGTAGATAAGTACAGTAAGAAACAATCCATACTAGATTGGACTCTAAGAAACAAACCTACCCACAGCTACCTATCAGGCTGTATTCCTAACAATCTTAAGTGATCACAGACCAACCTACCTAATAAGACAACATATCCAGCATCCAAAAAACCCAGTCTATAGATTAATATGCAACAAAAGTAATTTCTCTCTTGACATCTTCAAATCTCTACTACAACAATGTAATTGGACTCCTCTAAAGTACCTTCACCTTGACCAAGCCATAAAATATTTCATCAACTTTGCCAATGCCCTAAACAACTTAGCCCCACCTCAAAAAGTATGTACCAAAGCCAAGCAGGTACTTTGGTTAACTAAAGAAATGATGAAACTACTCAAACTTAGAGATGAAACCCGGTTCCAATATCTGGATACAAAAAAATGAAAATACCTCCTCAGCTATCGACAACTGTGCAACCAAGCCAAAAAAACACATCAGAAGTGACAAAAAAGCTTACTGTACAACTATGCAAAATAAGCACCATAACAATCCTCATAGGGTCTTGCAAGCCAGCAATAGTCTTCTAAAACCAAGAAATAAACCAACTCCCAACTCCACTACCAATAATACCACTGATTCCCTAGCATCCCAGTTTAACTCATACTTTATCAATACCATCCTATCCCTTGTACCAAACAACTCCAACAACTCACTCACCATTCCTATATGCACCAAAGATGATCTAAACTATTTCTTCTTGAAACCCATACCAACAAATACTATTAAAAACTACTATCCAAACTTAAACCCTCATCCCTGGCTGCAGACCAGAATTCCTCAAACTAGCTTCCGATGTCATTGCTTATCCTATCTATATTCTAATTAATAGATCAATCAAAGAACAATACATCCCTAAACTGTAGAAAATCTCACACATCATACCTCTTCATAAAGGCGGCTCATCCACAGAAATCAAGAATTACAGACTAATGGCCATACTTTCCCATTGTGCAAAAATACTGCAAAAATGTATACACATTCAGTTACTCCAATACTTACTAGACAGCAATCTCCTATCACCTTCTCAGCATGGCTTTAGACCCAAATACAGCATCACTACTGCACTTGTCAGATTCTCAAATTCTATTCACCACTTTAGAAATTCTGGCCTCCACGTCTCTTCCATCTTCTTAGACATGTCAAAAGTCCTTGACACCGTCTCCCATTAGAAACTCCTGAATGAACTGGCTTCCATAAACTTATCCTACTCCACTCTGAATTGGTTTCATAGCTACTTATCAGACCATCAACAAGCCATCAAATGGCACAACCAGCTATCTTCTCTCCTACCTGTCTCCGTCGGGGTTCCTCAAGGATCTATACTCGGGCCACTACTTTCCTCTGTCTTCACAAATAAACTTTCCTCTGCAACCAGAAATGCTGCCATTGTACAATACGCTGACGACTCCACCCTTACATGCTCATCTCCTTCTCTACCAGAACTACAGCAAATAATGCAAAATGCCTTTACTGATGTTGAAAACTGCCTTACTGACTGTCAACTTATCCTAAATCCCAGCAAAACAAAACTTGTGCTGTTTACCAACAAGAAATCATTGGACACTCTATTCCATTTTACTATCACTTCTTCAAATAACACCACCATCGAACCTGTCACCAACACCAAACTCTTAGGGGTTATTATTGACAACCATCTCCGATTCGACAAGCACCAAGCAACCACAGTCAAGAAAGTACATATCCAACTAGGCTGTCTTTAGAGAATGAAACCCTACCTTACTGACTCCACCAGAAAGGCCATAGCCCAAACTCACCTTCTTTATGCTTCACCACTCTTCACAAACCTAAGGAACTGATTTAAATAAATTTGAATCCTGCTACAATAAAATAGCAAAATTTGCCTCAAACCTCCCATTCAGATTTCACCACTGTACTGTCCTAATGGCTCGAACTTCCTAACCTTCTTAAACTGAAGCAGCTAACTTTTTCTCATTCTGTCCTCCACTACCCCACTAACTGTCCTGTACTCAAACACCTAGATGAACCTTACTCCTGTTCAAGAACACTAAGGTCCTCCAACAAGAACCTACTAAAAGTAACAAAATTCAGTAATATTTTTGGTGGCTCCCTTTTCTCTCATCAGGTCTCCAAACTCTGGAATAGCTTACCACAAACAGTCTTCACCTCTACTACCTCAGCTAACTTCAGACACCTACTAAAGGAACACCTCAGCAACAACTAGCTCTCCTCCTGTGGCGAACCAGGATGAAATTTCACTGTAACACCATATAAAAAAATAATTCTAGCCCTTCTCTGTCCACCTGTATCACTTCTTTTAGCACTACATCACCCAGTAATTCCTGACATTTTCAAACTTCTTTCCCATGCTCTCTCAAACCTTACACCAACCCTTGTTTTATATTAAAAATGTTTTACTAAATTGTAGAACCACAGAATAGGACAAACCAAACACAAAATTTTCCACACCAGAGCAGCAGTTGGGTGGAGAAGCTGTACCAGGAACACACTGGAGTATGTATTTAAAATTTGTATTGATCACAAATTCAAGGATCCTTGAATTTGTGGTCAATAAAATTTTTAAATACATACTCCAGTGTGTTCTGGACCCAACTGCTGCTCTGGTGTGGAAAATCATATGTTTTACTAAATGTTTATAACTATATATTTTCCTGTTTTTCTATGTTACAATTGATGTTTAAACATTACGTCTTACCAATTCTTGCTAAGTGTTTACACCTAAACATATTCTTATTATTGGATGTTCACACTATTGTTATATATGGGTCTATATTACATTATCAGATGTTAATTTTGTCGAAAACATAATTATCGACCAGTAAATGTCGAACTACTATTTCAGCGAAAACCTAATATATCGAAACCCACAAAGTAGAACTTCCATAGTTGGCCCACTACACATCCCGTGCCTCTGTTAAGCTAAATCCTAAACTCCTAGTCAAAACAAGCCTAAATAACTACTATTACACAACACAACACAATAATATTTTAAACAACCTTACTAAAACGTATCAGCAAATATAATTTACACCGTATACAAAACTACCTACTTAATTAATCTTACCAATTACTGCTATTGTGGGGGGCTGCACCCTCCACCAATTATATATACCAACTCCGAGATCGCACTACAGTGGGGAAAGTAGAATGTGGGGAAAGTAGAATATGGGCTGTCAGCCATAGTTCCAGTCTTTATGCAGTGTAACGCAATAGAATATCACTGCCAGATGACAACATAATTAAGTTGTACCATTTTATTATAAAGGTTATATACTATAAAAATATACTTTTCCCAGCACATTGAACTTACAAGTCCCTAGACTTATTCAGTAGCTCATTACTTTTACATGAAGCAACTCTAACGTGATACCATATGGACGTGATACGTAACTACACTACAGTGGGCTGACTATTACACGCTGACCTTGACATTATTACACTTCACTATTGCCGTAGTTCGACATTTACGGGTCAATAATTACGTTTTTGACAAAATTAACATTCGATAACGTAATATAGACCCGTTATATATTACTTCTCTTGTTGCACTTTTGTAAATTCTTATACTTTTTGTAAACTGTTATATATTTGTGGTAGTTCTCTTAGTTGGAGCTTTTCTTACCGGGCCTCTACTGAAAATGGGCTGTTGGCCCAGCCAGGCACTCCCAGTAAATAAATCTAAAGTAAAATAAATATTACACAGCAGTACAAGAAACATACTCCAACAATTACAGAAGGTTCTTGTCTACTATAAACAGTCTCTTAAAGCCAGATACCAAACCCACCCCTTACCATGGTCCCACTGAAACTAATGCCAAATTAAACTGCAACTTCAATGAGCACATTATGGCTGTTATCTCTCACATCTGTCAGCAGAATGTAGACACAATCCCTGTCACCTCAAACTGCATTGCTAATTAGAGCAATGACTTCATAGACTTCCAAAAACTAAAACCCACTACATTAGCATTAGATAGTGTTCCTGCAGTATATCGTAAATTATTATCAGATGGAATAAGCTACACAGTCGCTGCATTAATCCACAAATCCTTACAACAGTGATGTGTTCTAACCATATGGAAAACTTCTTGCATCATACCAGCACTTCAGGATGTAGTTTTACTGAACGATCAAGTTATCTTCCTATTGCAGTACTCCATCCACTTTCTAAGGCACTAGAAAGATGTCCATCACCATATCTTATTTTTTCTGCTATACAAACACCAACTTCCCCTCTCACATCACTGCTTCCAGACACATCACAGCACTGAAACTGCCCTAATACACTTTCTTGACACAATCAACCAAAACAAAAAAATATGAGTAACCTTGTCTTCACCCTGTTTCTGGACCTCTGAAAGGCATTTGATAAGATAAGATAAATATATTGATCCTATGGATAGTGCCAGTATCCTGGCAGATCGATTCAGTGCCAACTTCACTCCCCTCTCACCCCTTAAAGGGCCCATCTCAATACCAAAAGATTGCCAAATTCCAGTAGTAATGGCCACACAGGTAAAAACTATGCTCTCCAAAGCTAAGAATACAGCTTCCATGGGACCAGACGGGGTTCAAGCACCTAGGCAGCAAGACATTTCCCTGTGGTACATTTGACTGGGGACACATGGCTGAAGTGACTGTAACTTCATCTGCTGCCATGCATTTGGTTAATAAAGCTGTGAGCATGGCAGTGTGTGCTTCTCTTTGCCCACAGGGAATTTGCAAACAGTCATATTTCTCCGCAACTGGATGTCACTTCAGCCATATATCCCCAGTCAAATGTACCACAGGGAAATGTCTCGCTGCCTAGGTGCCTGAACCCTAATCGTTCCATGACCTTGCAGATCAGGCTCATCAGACTGATGGGGTGGTAGTTCCCACGATCCAAGGTGGAGTGGGTTAACTGTAGCTGTGCGCCACTCAGCGGGCACCAAGCCTGAGGTGAGGCTATGATTAAACATGACACTTAGGTGAGGTGCCAGTTAATTTTGTAGTTCATGTAGTACACAGCCCGGGATGTCGTCTGGTCGGGTTCAGGCACCTAGGCAGCGAGACATTTCCCTGTGGTACATTTGACTGGGGATATATGGCTGAAGTGACATCCAGTTGCGGAGAAATATGACTGTTTGCAAATTCCCTGTGGGCAAAGAGAAGCACACACTGCCATGCTCACAGCTTTATTAACCAAATGCATGGCAGCAGATGAAGTTACAGTCACTTCAGCCATGTGTCCCCAGTCAAATGTACCACAGGGAAATGTCTTGCTGCCTAGGTGCTTGAACCCAAAAGAGCTTTTTCCAAGCATAGCCAAACTTCCAAAGAGTTCATCCTATAAAATGTATTGCAAGGCTTGTTTATGTTGCATTATATAAAATGTCACATGGCAGGATGTGATTGTCATACGATTTATATGTGTAGGAAACTATATTTGGAAGTCTGCACCTAATACACGTTCTAAGAGTATACCATAGTTTTAGGTATTTCAAAGAAGAGGATGGTATACAACTGTTAGCAGGGAGCACTTGAGGAAATGACAAAACTTTCAGTTGTAGTTCTGATAAGATAGATATTTTGAAACACTAGCATCAGTGTAACATTAAGAATAAATAAATATATGGTAAATGTGTGCTGCTTGAAATGCATTGCACGTCATAGTTAAGTGCTTTTTATCATTTCTTACAGATTCAGATTTTTGTATTTGTTGTACTGATTTTCAGGATATCAGTGCTGTAAGAACATAATGTTTAACAGCCTCAGAAGTCTATATTCAGAATATTGCCATAGTATTTCTGAGTATAATATATCACCAGCCTTTGAAAGTAGAATGAAATGCTAAACGACACCAGAGCTGGATCCAGCCCTACGTGACCTAGGCAGCTGCCTAGGGCCTGCTGGCTGGGAGGGAGAGTGCTGGCTGGAAGGCTGCTACAGCATCTACTTTTTTAGTTAAAAACAAAATTGCATGTTTTCTTTATGGGCATTCTTCTTTAAGAATGCCCTCTGTGAATGTGCGTCCCTGGGTGCATTGACACACACATCTGCTATTGCTTGCTCTTCGTCTTTTCCGTGTTCCATGCACGGAATTTAAATACAATTTAAATACAAAATGAGCCTGCTTCTGAATCACCATCCATACTTGTTTCCATAGAATTAAGCATTAAACAATGAATGATAAACAGTCTTGAACAACTGGTAACCGGTAAGGCGTGTGTGTGTGTGTGTGTGTGTGTGTGTGTGTGTGTGTGTGTGTGTGTGTGTGTGTGTGTGTGTGTGTGTGTGTGTGTGTGTGTGTGTGTGTGTGTGTGTGTGTGTGTGTGTGTGTGTGTGTGTGTTCATCCATGGATGTTAAACACATTGTTTCTGCCGAATTAAGCATTAAGCACAAACATTAAGCACAACTGCTTGCATAGCAGGTAAGTGTGTGTGTGTGTGTGTGTGTGTGTGTGTGTGTGTGTGTGTGTGTGTGTGTGTGTGTGTGTGATTGTAGGTCAGTTAATTTGCTCAAGCTCAAACTCTGTAACTTTGCTACAGGAAACAAAAGCTGGAATCTTCTACACTACCTCCCAGACTACTCAACAAAATATGAGTTTCAGTGCATTTTCACAGAATTGTAAGTTTCACTGCATTTTCAAGGAATTGTGAGATTCAAGGGAAGAGAAATTTACTGCTGCTTATGCTAACTCTGTTTTCAAAGTGCAACTCTTTTGGTTAGCAGATGGTTGTCACTGTTTGTGCTATAGAATTTGAAAGCAGAGTTAGCATCAGAACAAGTAGCATGCTTGCTTTTGCTGCAGAAGGCTGTGGGTGCCCACAGAATGTAGATGGATTGCTGATACTGTGTTGTACTTTAAGAGGGCGTTGGGGTGCTGCAGTCCTGTGTGTTTCCTCCTTTGGATGAGATGCCTAGCAAGTATGAACCTGATGTTGGTTGCCATCCATTCCCTATTGCAATATTAGCAGCTTTACATTTTTTAATATAACATAGGCAATTTATTCTTCAAGGGCAGCAGGCACTGAATTTGTAGATGAAACACAGAAATATAAAGTTGTCTGCTAGCAGCAACCTCTTCATTAGCTACATATCTCTTTAATGTGGAATTATTCAGCTAATTTTACTTCTGCAAAGATTGTGCATATTGAGTGATATTGGTGGATTGTAATGACAGAAGTTTGAGTGGCCTTTTATGGTTGAAATGTTCTGAAATGGGGAGTTTTGTCATTCATCCGTTTTGTTTCATTGTTTACTGAAAAATGTTAAAAATTACAAATTTAAAACACACTGACAAGTGCTGAATGTAATTTAATAGAATCAGGAAGGTGAATCAAAGAACATGTGCATGTATGCATGGTCCTAAAAATGTGTGAAGGGACATATGGTTTGAAAACAGCCCAAAGATAAACTTTGTCCTCCACTGGCCAGATGCAGTTTCTTTGAATGTGGGTTTCAGTGCCATTTCAATGAATGTGAGTTTTACGGTTAGTGCTAATTCTGTTTTCATTGTCAAACTGTATTGTTTTGTTTAGAAAATGCCTATCAGTGTCTGTGCTATAAAGTTTGAAGTAAAAGTTTTAAATTAAATCCAAATAGCTGTAATCACTGTAGAATTAAAGAAGAGAATAGTGTGTACACTGAGAGGCTTGAGCAGTGCTTATGTAACTGGGGAGAAATAGCCATCTAATGAGACGCTGGAATGGCTGCAGGAAGAGGGGGCTGCTGTGTGTGTGGAAGGGGGGACCCAGTCCATTACCTTTCCTAGGACTCCGTTTGACTGTGATTCGGCTCTGGTTGGCACCTTTACAATGTGAGAGATTTACTCGGTTTTGTAAGATTGAAACAGTAAAAACAATGGCACTATGTTACCTAGCACTAAATGGCATTGTGAATTAATGATTTCTAAATCACTAAAGTTAAAAGGGAAAAAGTAGAATAGATCAAAAATTGAATGTTGCTGTATATGTATATTTATGAAACTCTTTGTTGACAAATGCAAATTATGAAAGCTGCCTTTCCTGAAGGGACTAGCCTAACACATGTAGGTCAAGTACATGCTTAAAACAGAGTGGGTTCATCATGTTTCATGGGTTTATCTTTACTTCGAGAACTCCTGCAGCCCATGAATGAGAAAAATTAACTTAAGGAAATTGTTACCCCATGTGACATACTCAAATACTGCTGTGAAATTTCTGAGGCCTCACACTCTTGGCAGTATGCATTGGGTCTGCTCTTGTGAAACTGGTCATTTTGGGGATGCCAGCTTTCCTACTGGCTGTGACTTTTTTTTACCCCAAATACCTTAGGCTGTATGTTTATCTTTTCTCAATGGGACATTTCTAAGAGGAATAATTGCTTTTGCTTTGTAAATACTAAATTCCTTTCCTTGTGTGAGTTGTGCCTTGGTATACAAGCCACTTTAACATTCACTACTCATACCACATGTGCTTCATGCTGTGACGTGTGTGTAATACATGGTCTGACTATGATTATGTGGAGTGCTCCTCCTAGTTTCAACAAAAAAATGCTCTTCTAGTGGAGTTTTCTTCATTACATCCAAAGAGATGAGAGAGATGGCTTTGGCCATTCACTCCATTTTATCTCTCTAGTCAGGCATCCAGCACCTAGACCATCTAGTTGAACTTGTGCCACTTGCAGCTTCCCCCTGGGTAAAACCTCTGCCATGGGGTCCTTCCTGTACTTTGGTCTCCTACAAATGCTTATGTGCTAGTACATTGTGACATACTCGCTCACTGTTACTTGTGCTAAAATGGCAAGTGCCCTAACTCTCACTAGCCTGATCCTAGTCAGTTTTCCTAGCACTCCCACCATCCTACACTACTGAACTGCCTAACACCACCAGAATCCTTAGACACCCCCACCAGGTCCCTAACCTTAGTACCCCCTCTCTAACCCAAACCTGAACTCCCCCCTCCCTAAACCTAAACTTTGTAATTGCTGCCTAATCCTTCAACTCCACCTATGCTCCTTAATCCTAAACTCCCCGCCCACTCTCTAAATTTAAAAAAAAATCCCTTTTCCCTCCCTTAACCTAAAGTCCCTGATCACTCCCTAACCCTAAACTCCCCTCCAACTCGCTAAACCTGAAGGTCTCCCTTTCTAAATCTCACTACCTGACACCTTAATTTACACTCCCACACCTTCCATGTGGCTACCAGACTTAACCTTGCTCAAACTCTATTCCTATGTTTAGGCAAGGTGTGACAGCTGCAGTCTCTCTGCCCAGTCCCACCTGAATATGTAGTTGAGTTCAACTGCAAGTGGTTGGCCATGTGAAGCTACAAGACCCCTGAGTTCCTGGGTTCAAGAGAGTGGTCTTCAAGCACCCGGGACTTGAGCTCTTGTAGTAGGCTGCTGTAATTCACTGGTTTTATACACATTATTTTAGCTGTATTCCATTTAATGGAGTGTACTTCTGTAGTAATCATCATTGTGTATAGCCCATTCAAGTTCTGAATGAAATAAGAGGTGTTGTGTTTTGGAAAACCGTCACAGATTGCACTAAGACTTTGTGCTTATGCAGGTTTTGTCAAAATGGCTACCACTAAGGCATAGTCAAAATAAAAAGCAGCCTCTACATATTTCAGTAACTCATTTCCCTCAGTCAACACTAGCATATCTAGAAGCATTTCCAGTTGTCTGTGTATGTTGTATCAAGAAAAAAATAACTCTGAAAAAAAGCTTTTGAAAGCCAGAACTGCTTTGCTGAAGTGCTAGCCTGAAAAGGTATCTGGTAGCAAACATTGTGTTTTCAAACATTTTTCAGAGTGAACAGTTTTACTGCTCTTCCCTTGTGGTAACAGTATCAAAGTTTGTATTTCTTTTTTAGTCTAATGTACTGATGTAAGATCTTGATAGTGGTTTGAAACTGTAGGAAGAGCATTGGTATATTTTTATGCAATGACTTCCTGAGTCATTGTATTTTGTTTTGGTAAGTCTCAGCTAGCTGTTATTTAAGCAAATGACAAACTGCTGACAGATAATTTGCCAGAGGTACTGTTTTCATGTGTTTATACTGACAGTGAGAACAGCCAGTGTGCACTGAATAGAAAGTATGAATAAGTTACTGAAACAAGCTCTTATCCTTCCTGTAAGGATATGTAACCTCAGAGTTAGTACATTTAGGGATGAGGAGTGTAGGGCAAAGCTGCACCATTACAGCTTTAGTTTCTTTGCAAAAATAGTTTTGGTTATTTCTTAACAGTCAACATTGAGTAAGACTTACTAAGATGTTATTTTCACTTGTCATTGGTTTTCTTATGATTCATCTGGAATCAACAAAATATAAATGTAGAATTAACAAATGATAGAGTTTCAGACAACGTTAATACAAATATGAAATACATACTGCTCATGAGAAATATCTGGCACAAAGGGTACATAATGACATCTGGTATTTATGCTGACTAAGGGAAACCTGGCTTGAATTTAGCGAAGTAACCAGCCAAGCTTTATAGCTGTTATTAGCCATGTTGTCCCTCTGGAAGAAAAGCATATTTATTTATTTGTTTACGTAATTATTTATTAATTTATGCTCCAGAACTGAGAACTAATCACAGGCAAATGTTGGCAAATTTGACGTGGTTTGCACAGTCAGGTCAACAGAATACTAACTGTAAATCAAAGTTAAACATTTACACAAAGGATGACTTAGCATGAGAGCATAGCTGTACTCAAAACCATAATGCTAGTCCAAAATTCTTCTGTAATTATTATGAAAGAGGATGAGTTTATCATACCTTTACCAGTAATTATGATAGAGGGAAAAGTAATATCCAGTTCCTTAATTCAGTGCTATTGCTTCATTTTAGTGACCCCTTCAGAAAGGAGCTGTACTTGCCACTTCATACTTCGTGTTAGAATAAATGAGTGCAGGTAGCATGAGAATCACTCTAATTCTTGACTTCTGTAATTTGTTTATGGTATTGGTGGAGAGGTGGGTTCTTTTGGCACTGTACTGGGAAAGTCTGTGAAACTTTCTGTGTCAGCTATAGCCACCGTAAGAGGGCCACCAGTGGGCCATTTATTACCATTGCAACTAAGCAGTTGCATAATGAATTCAGTATATTAATTTTCATAGATCAGGACTGGTGGCAACGTGTAGTGGTTTCTACATGATGTGCAAACAATTGGATGTACTATTAGAGCCTTTTAGTGCTGTCAGAAGTAGTGTGGCTCCAACATCGGCTACCAGGGGAGGAAGTCTGTGACTTCAGTGCTGTTCGTAGTATTGTGGCCTCAATATTGGCTACTAGGGGAGGAGGGGATGTGACACTAGTGCTGTCAGTAGTACTGAGGCCTCAGTATCAGCTACCAGGGGAGGAGACTGTGATAGTCTGTAGTACTGAGGCCTCAGTATCAGCTACCAGAGGAGGGGAGGACTGTGACAGTCAGTAGTACTGAGGCGTCAGTGTCAGCCGCCACCGAAGAGGACTATGACAGTCAGTAGTACTGAGGCCTCATATCATCTAATAGGAGAGGAAGACTGTGATAGTCAGTCGTACTGAGGCCTCAGTGTTGGGTACCGGTGGGTGTGACAGCAGTGCTGTCAGTAGGTGTGTCCTTAATATCAAGTACCATGGGAGGGGGGATTTGACAGTAGTGCTATCAGTAGTAGTGTGGCCACAATATCGGGTACCAGGGCAGGTGGGATATGACAGTAGTGCTGTCAGTAGTACTGTGCCCTCGATATCATGTACCCGGGGAGGGGGTTTTGACAGTAATGTTGTCAGTAGTAGTGTGGCCTCAATATTGGGTACCGGGGGAGTGGGATGTGAAAGTAGTGCTGTCAGGTGTAGTGTGGCGTCAATATTGGGTACCAGGGGAGGGGGATGTGACATTAGTGCTGTCAGTAGTAGTGTGGCCTCAATATCTGGTACCAGGGGAGGAGTGTGTGACAGTAGTACTGAAGCCTTAATATCAGCTACCAGGGGAGGGAGATGTAACACTAGTGCTGTCAGTAGTATTATGGCCTCAGTATCATGTGTGTGACAGTAGTGCTGTCAGTAGTATTATGGCCTCAGTATCATGTGTGTAACACTAGTGCTGTCAGTAGTATTATGGCCTCAGTATCATGTGTGTAACACTAGTGCTGTCAGTAGTATTATGGCCTCAGTATCATGTGTGTGACAGTAGTGCTGTCAGTAGTAGTGTGCCTTTGTCATTGGGCTTTATTAACAGCTTTCTTTAGAACCACAACAAATTACTTAGACAGCCACATAAGCCACTTAAATGAGCAGCATAATCATTGAGGGCTAAGAAGCCTTAACAACAGTAAGGCATTTTAAGTAACTGTGATTGCTATCAGTTGGGTAGCTCTGACAGCCTTATATAATATTTGATGTTCTTCATGTTTCACTGTTGCAGTCATCACTTGTGGGTTATCCCTGCTGGGTAGCCCTCGGTCGGCCCGAATATCAGAGTCAAGCTTTTCCCCTTCACTGGCTGCTGTCACCTCTGGACTGACGTCAGGTCGTCAGTGGTGTAAAGGAGAGCAACCGACACCATTACATGAGTCTTTCTTGCCATGGAGCCTGAAGCAAAAGCAGTTTGCATGTGTGACGGGTGGTTGTTGCTGGAGTGGAAGTTAATTCTGAAAATGACTAAAGCTAAGTACCCTGTTGGGGACCTTTTTCTTGCACTAATCGATGTCCGAAAAAGTCAATAATTGTCTCTGCTGTGGAAAACAAATACCACACTGAGACTTCCATACCTTGTGTTTTACTGGTCTAGGCCCAGACCACGATGTTCCCCTTGTCGGTTCTGGGCACTTTTCAATTCTAGGACTATTCGCCGTAGAGTTGGTTTTGTAGCCAGGCATTTTGGAAGTAGCTTCTCGCATTACAGGGATGAACTCTGCTTCACATGGATGGGGATCCTGTTCCAGAGCATGTGGATGCTCTGAGACACATATCTGTCTTGCCAGCATGTCTTATTTATGTCACAAGCAAAATTTAAATATTTGAATCTAGTGGTTCTGTTGCTGTTCATTATGTGAATGTGCAAAAGGTCCATCAGAGGTGTATCTGAGGATGCCGTATATGTCAGGCATAGATTGCCTCTCAGTAATGTGTACAAGACTGAGTATAGATATAGGGTTTTAAGGTGATTTGTATAGGGCAATGTGCTTGTACCATGGATTCTCCTGGTAAGTAACCTTTGGTGATTTCACTGTGGAATTATGTTGTTTTATAACATCTTAGGGAGGAAGTAAGAATCATTGGATTTGTGAATCATTTTCCTTGCCAGTTGATTTTTTAGAGACTAGGCTCAACGGTCTGTATGAGGAATTCCCTAAAGATGGATCAAATCTTGGAAGACACTCCCCCAATCCTGTTTCCAGTTTATGAGGGTCTGCCTTTCTGTTGCTCAGTTTGTCTGCCATACAACTTTGTCTGACAGAATGTAAGATGTCTGTAGAGTGAGACTGTGTTGTAAAGCTATATCCCCTTGCTTACATAGCTAGTCTGCAAAGAGGGTAAGATCTGGCTCCCTTAGCTTGTGTATATATCACATCACTGTGATATTGTCTGTAACTGGTTAAAGATGTCCTGGGCACAACAGATGAATCACAGGCCTAAAGCAGATGTCCTATGCTGACCGTCTAAACTCCAGCTATACTTTGTGGCATATTGTCTACTCAGAGATGATCTCTGCTTAACATACAAGGCCATGTTAAACCCTGAGCTGTTGGACATGCTCCACTTAAAGAAATCCCAGTCCCTCAGAGCCACACGCTCCAGGGATCTAAACCTAGTCATCACAATGAACAAAACATGCTGGAGAGATAGGTTCCTGACCCAGGGACTCCCAATACTCTGGAACAGACTGCCCATACATGTCAAGCAGAGCTCCTCCTTGGTCCTCTACAAAAGAAACCTTGACGATTGGATGGGAGATATGAAATTCACCCTGGGGATCACGTCATTTGCCCTGCTAGACAGGGGTCCAGGGAAGTAAATACTGTGGGAAGAAATATCCAGGGAATTGTTATGGCTAGGCTTGTATAGGCACTAGGGTCAATAGCCTAGTACCAATCTATGAACCTATGATGCTAGTGTTAGTTGAGAATGAAGTATCATAGCTGGGTTGCAGTCCAGCCTGCAACCACTAACAATGCTTTTGGCACTTAGCTTTATTGTAAGAATATGAAGAATGTAACATGCTGCTGTTGTAAGGCAGAAAAAAAATAAATAGTGCAGAAGGGATATGAGGTGAATTTTTAAGTTCATAGGTTTTTATAGGCTGATGACCCTAGAGGAACATTAGAAACCTAGCCATGCATTCTTATGAAGTTTTTTTCCCTTGTAATTTAAATGCAAAATATCCCAGAACAGTGGAACATTTACATTACCCGTTTCCATAATGGACAAGTTTGCTATTCCAGAGATGGATTTCCAGTTTCTCATCCATTCATTCAGATTACATTTGAATAGAGTAAGATAAATACCTCCTTTGTGAAAGGAAGGCAGTTCTAAAGAAGTGGAATTCTCTGTGATACCTATCTATCCATCCAACATGTTCTGTTTATGCTGCAGAAGATATTAAGATCAATTGTGCAGGTGTTTATGCAATCGTCGGACTTAAAGATGTGCAGTAGGTCTGAGAAGAAAGGATCGGTTGAGGCTCTGTATATGAGGCAGAGGTCACCCTTCAGAAGCCTGAGATGATCAGTGTAGTTCTTGTGATTTAGGCCCTTGATTTTCTTGGTGAGAAAAGTGGGCATTCAAGTTGTGCCAAGTATTTGGACAGGTACATACCGGGAGGGCGGGGGGGCAGTATGCTTAATGATCGGCCTAATAACTGCCAAATACAGTGGATTGCATCCCTGGACTTGTATGCCATACCCTTACCAATAAATTAAAAATTACTTTCTTAAAATTGTGGATACTTGGTGATTAAAGGATAGTTAACTGTCAATGTAGGTTCCCAAATCCCTAACTCCCAAATTGATTTTTCAGGGTTGAGTTATCCATGTGGTAGTTGCTGAGGAAATTCATGTTTGCTGAAGGATACTGCTGTATACTTATTGGCATTTAGTTTTAGTCCATGGTTTTGAAATCAGTTATTTGTTTGAGAAAGGCCCTATTGGAGGATCTTAGTTTCCTCTGGAGAGTTAATAATGGAACCTAGTTTACAGTCATCAGCAAACTTGGTGAGCCTTAAGCCCAAAAAGTTGACTTTGACCTGTAAGAAATAAATGCCAAAGTGGAGGGACCCAACAACAAAGCTTTGAGGTACACCACTGGTGACAGGCCTTTTGAAGGATGTGGAACTTTTCACCCTAATTTCCTAGGCTCTGTTTGTGAGCCAGTTTGTTATCCACCGAGTTACATAAGGATTAACATTCATCTGGGAGAGTTTATTAACAATACCGAAGTGTGGAATGGAATCAAATGCTTTAGTGAGATCTATATGTGTGGTATATGCTGATTTTCCCTCATCCATTGCATCAGTAGCCTTCTTGAAGAAGTCATCCAGGATAAGTAGGCAGGATCTGCCCTTGATAAAACCAACTTTACTTGGGTCATGGGTTGTGGGTTACATTTATCCTTATTTATTAATTCCATAATGGTCCTTTGCAAAGCTGTCCAGATGAGTCTTATCAGACTTATGGGTCTGTAACTTCCTGGGTCAGTTGATGCCAAACATTTGTTTAGAGGGTTGTTGTTGTCCAGCATTCATCTGGTACATGGTCTGTTTGGTGACTGATATTGAATCATTTCTGTAGGGAGTTTGACAGGTCCTGTTTCAGGCTAGTGAGTAGGCATCTCTGTATGTTATGTAGATCCATAGAAGTAGTGTTCTTGGTTTTGGATAGTGCCTTGAGGGCTTGTTCTTGGGAGATTGGGGGGTGTAGTTGCAGGAATGTGATCTGGGAATGTCTGGGAGGAGAGAGAGGTGAAATTTAGGATAACTGTATTTGCTAGTGGATTAGCTGTCTTCTGAGTCTGAGTAGGTAGTATTATTTACTATTAGAGCTATGCAGTGTTGGATATTGGTTTCCAACTAGTTAAAGAAGGATTTGTGGTTACCTTTTACCTGGGTGGTTAATCTTACCTGTTATCTACCTTTGGTTGATTTGATCAGGGTCTGTAGTTCATTGTTAGTTTAACAAGAGAGCTTTGGGCTTCTTGAGAGGTAAATTTATATTTGTGTGCAGTGAGTTTTTTTTCTTTTATTATAGAGTGAATTTATATTAGGCTTCCACTATATGAATTTAATTGTGCACTTCTTTGCAAAAAATTTACCTTTTCCCTTTTTGGGTTTATGTCTTGAGACGTGGGGTACTGGGTATTCTTTTTATGTTTTTTAATGTTTGTTCTGATTTCAGCTCATTGTCACATGACATACCTGTTCATGTTTTCCACCTCTCTCCTAGGTCATTCACAGGTGTTATAGTTCTGCTTAAAGTAATGGTATGAGATCTTCCTTTGAATGCCAAGGAGGGCCCATCATCTTACAAGATAGCAGGACATGGATGCTAGAGACATGATACCATTATTCTCTCATATTGTTTTTCTAAGTATTTATACTTTTCCTACAGTGTGTGTGTGTGTGTGTGTGTGTGTGTGTGTGTGTGTGTGTGTGTGTGTGTGTGTGTGTGTGTGCATGTATGTTTATGTTAAAATCCACATTTTACTCTTATCAATCTAATAACATATTGATATTAAAGCAACACTTCCACTGTGCGAAGAACCAGACCGTTGGAGAAACTTTAGAATGGAACAGCCTTTATTATTCTTGTCTTAAAATGAACATTAAAAAGTTCGCTATTCAGCATAAAATCTTTCATAAAACCAGAAAAACAATTATGTGCTGAATGGAGCTGTTAATATAGGGCTCGTTTACCACCATGTGACAACAGTAATAATTAAACTTTAAAGCTATACTGTCATTGACTGACCTAACTACACTTCACTTGCAACATTATACCATTACCATACAATACATTGATGTTCATATAAATAAATAAAATATAGGAAGTCATGTAAACCTTATTAAAATGTTAAAATACATTGGATCCATGTTCTTATATCCTACAATAGAATTAATTCCTTTTATGTTCTTTACCCTAATATTTAATTATATCCTACCCAATATCTATTGAAACTAGCATGTGTATAAATATAAAAAAATATATATTTAAAAATATTAAAATATTGAATGTATATAAAATATGTATAAATTTTATGATGTATAAATGTATAAATAAATAAAATTTATACAAAATATTCTTAATATAACATATGGTGAAAATTTTCTTAAAAAATTTAAAATATTTTATATATAAACTACCCTAAAATACTTGTTAGAAACCAATGTATTACAAAAAATGATATACATATTATCCCATACTGTATTACATGAATGTAACTAGACGAATGGCATACTGATCAGACAATTAACAATTTCTATAAACAATACATTAAATTACTATGAAATCACAGTCTGGCCATTCTTAATTTGAGGACACTTTTTATATTAATATTGTCAGCCCTATATTAACAGCTGCATTCACTCGTCATATATAGGATGCTGCCCCACTAAGACTTAGCCTGATAATGATACTAAGGAGAGACTGAATGGAACAAGTTTAAAGTATATGTGGTTCTTGTGGTACATAGCAGAGCAGAACAATGGAAACCATGTATCTGTAGCTTGCTTCCTAACTAAAATGCAGCAATAATATCAGGCTAGGTTATAGGCAGGCCAAGTGACTGTGCCAATAAATAGCACTTTAGTGCCAAGTCCCAAAACAACACAAAATGACTGAAAATACAGGAGAGGCGTGAATATTGAACATTGGTCATCTACTTTAAGCTTGTTTTTTTGCAGGGAAGCCACAGCAGTGAGGTAAGTCCACCAGACCTCCCAAACTTTATATATGCCAACTGTGAGATCACCATATCCAAGAGAAGAAGGAATAATATGAGAAATGGTAATCTTGGACTTAGCAAATGAATTTCTGAATTTTCAGTCATTCAGTCTCTACATTCTGTCACTCAGCACTTTGAGTCCCTGCATTTCAAACTGTTATTGGCATTTTTTTACAATAAGTACTACAAAGAACAGTGTTTTGTTAAACTACAGTATATGACCGCAGGCAAAATCATGTAGCCATTATTGTCATTGTTATAATGGAAGAAATAGGGTGTTAAGGACAGTATGAAATGTGAGGAAAGGGAGTAAATAGACAGTGGTAGGAAGGTGTGGAATGGCAGGATATATTTTGGGTGCTAGACCCTGTTTTATTTATATGAAAAGAGATGAGGGATATGGCATGGAAGGGAAAACTGAGTAATGAATAAGGGTATAGGATAGGCTGTGGTGGTAGCACAAATGTGGTGATTTTGCACATACAATAAAGGGGTGACAGAGGTCAGACACACGTGCAAAGAGCGCACATATGGTGATGTGGAGGGTTGGGCTACATAAGAGATATGGGTCAGGGCATGGTAGGAAGGTGGTCACATCAGGGCAGTCTAGAAAGGTGGTCGTATCAGTCAGAGGATAGGGTGAGGTACTGGCTGTAAGGGCATAAGGACAGTCCAGAGGGCTACTTGTATATTACCATTACCAGCTAATGATGCCATACAGCACTGCCAGATAATCCCTCCTACAGTGACCCAGTGGTCATGGTCTGCCAGTCCTGCAAATCTGCAGTTAACTTCTCTGTCTTTGTTTGGCCATGAGCTTGGTCAACATGATGCATGGCTGCATTCTCTATCAAAGCCTCAAGTATCTACTCCATGTATGGTTGGTGAGAAAGCAGGGAGACATGGACATTTACCTGTGAGGGTTTTTTACATCCCCTTCATCAGATCCCTTCCCCCTCCAAGAACCACAACCTAAAGAGTTGACAGTAAAGGTGCCAGGGCCTGCTGATTTTCTTCCTCTTGCTCTGTATCATTTGGACCTGCAGAGTTGAGACACAGTGAGGAAAGTATCATTAGTATAACCTGTCATTAAAATACAATAAAAGTTTGAGATGGATAGCAATGATACATACCAGTCTTGCAGCCAGCAGCTCCTGCCTTCAGTGATTCCCCAAACCATTGATGTGTATATCCTTACAAACTGAAAGATAAATGTCTGTACATTATCTGTACCTCATAGTGGGCTATGCATTTATTTTGAAACTAAAAACATCCCCCATATTACTTGAAATAAAAAAGGTGCCGTGTTTGCACGTCTCATACCCACTCCTTTAGATTATCAGTAAGACCTCACTACAGGTCATCATAGCAATACTGGGATTGCTTGCCAGACTGCTGAATACCTTTTAACCATGGTAAGTATGAAGTCTGTGCCATTATCCAGCTCCACTGCCATTGCCTCAAGTTCATGGCACGTGTTGGAGCTGGCAGGGGGAGTGATATGGCATTGCTGGCTCACCTCTATCTCTGTAGGAGAATGTGGGAATACATGCCAGGAATGTATGGTCCTTTGGTAAAGTCTGATACAGCAGTATCTTGAGAGGTATCTCACTTGCAGAGGTGAGTGGAAACCCTTTCTGACACTCATCTCATGCCCTCCACTTACACTGTAACTGAGCATTTACTGTGGGTTAAGGTAAAAAAAGGGACAACTTCTTATGACTGCGTAAAAGATATGCACTGTGTCATCTCTCACCCTGGTGTAGGAAAAGTGAGTGGACTAAATGGCTGAGAAATGGACTGATGGCTAGCCACTAGCTGGGACAAAATGATAAAACAAAATGAGGTGCAGGTCATGTTATGTCTCCACTTGTTTTGAAGGGCCCATCAGATTGACCATGAGCTTCTGTGGATACACACACACACCTACTCCCTCACACACTCATCATATTGACCAAGAGCTACTGTGGATAAACACACACACACACACACACACACACACACACACACACACACACACACACACACACACACACACACACACTTGTTTTGGCATTCATTACTGACTCCCTTCCTTTCTTTATTTATTTGATAGCCTGATTAATGAATTGGTTACAGTGGTTTTTCAGCAGTGATCCAGCCAGGCCACATGACATAGTGCTTAGCTTAACCGCAAGAATATTTTCTTCAGCAATTTGTGAGCTTCAGGATGGTTCCTTCTTGCTTTCATTGGTATCTTAGTGTAGCATAGTTTTATAAAACACATTTGTTAATTTAGTTGTCCACCAACATCTGTATTCTGGTCACCTACTTCAAGGTGAAGTCTTTTTATTTCTGAAGTCTTCAACCAGTACGAATGATTGATAAAGACACAAAGTCAGACTCGCCAACCAGATTTGCTCCAGCCTGTTCCACTAATACAAAGCAAGCTTAGCCCTGCATTCTTTTAACTTTAATTTAACTGCAAGATAAAACTTCTTCATGATCTGTAAAGACATGCTTTGTTTGCCTTTTTTCATCTTTATTTAGCTAAGCTTGTGTGTTGTTCTTTGTGTAACCTTTTATCTCCTGGATGAACTTACAATGTTGTTATATATCATTTGTACATACCTTATTAGAGTAAAAATGCCTTCACGTATGTTTTATCTTAACTTACTTGGGCACGGCTGAAAGGGTGCCTGGAATGAATGTAGTTACTTGCTTAATTGATTGATAAATGCATGCATTTGGGGTACATTGCATCAGTTTCATCATAGTAAAATCACACAGTGTTGGTTTAAATGACATTTTAATACCTTACCACACTGTAAATATCACCAAAGAAACTTTTGAGTGAAAGAAAATACTCAGTAATAAGGTTAGCACAAGCACAGCTAAAAAACTAATATCACTATATAGTATACCCACAATGTCAAACACAGAAATTGAATTCAGAAAAAAATAATGCACTAATTGCAACTTACCTCTCAACCTCAAAAAAATCTGGACAAAGCCTAAAATGATGGGGGGACAAATAGGGACAGATTTTATATATTGCCCTTACAAACTTAGAAAGTTGATAGAATAATAGGTTTTGCATTAGCATGAGTTTTCTGTAGGATGTGGAGTCTTAAACTCAAATGTTTGTCATTATTGAATAACTTCAGTCCTCAGCTATTTGCCAGAAAGGGGCAGATTTTAGCGGCAACACACCAAACGTATGAGGCAAAAATCTGGACATTCTGTGAAAACCTGTACAGTTGAGAGGTATGCCTGCAAGGAAAATTTGTGGCTAAGAGCTGTAAACATGGCTAACATTGATTCAGAAAATAGGAGTTAAGTCTAAGTAGCTTTTGCCTAATGTGCTCAGTATGTAAACCAAATGATTTACAGTGTCTGCCGTGATAAACTGCACAAATGAGTCAGCCCAGCACATGGAGAACATTTCTGCTCCAGTTCACTGTCTTGTGAAAAGTCCAAACTAAAGTAATGAATTCAGTTGCTGTAGCTACTCTTTGAAGGTACACATCATTGAATGGCTGAATTTATTTTTAAAGCATATTTCATGCTGCCTCACTGATATCAGAGTACCATAGATTTACTATGAGTAACCTTCATGGTGTTGACTCCAAAGCTTTTGGATACTTCTCTTCCTCTCAGAACCCTGACACTCAATACCTGAGCTCCATTGTCAGCCTTGGTGCTGGAAAGGTTCAGAGCAGGAGAGGCAGTTCTTGTATCCCATTCAGACCAGATGTCTTCCTCTTTGGCTGCAGTTGCCACCTCAGCTTTTGTAGCATTTGAAAGAATTCTTGCTAGGCCAAGTGAAGACATGCCTTCTATATGTTGAGCTCCTCCCAACCCTAACTGGACACTGCATCTAACTCAGGATATCCAGGTTGACAGGGACAATTAGCTTCATATAGTCTTGGGGGTGCTTGCGAGCTGCCAGCCAGATTCTGATTCTTCTCCAGCCATCTCAGTGAGACAGGATCCTAGGAAGTGGACTGCAAGAGGAGACATTTAGACCCCTCCCCAAAGTCAGTCACAGAAGACAGACTTGGATGATGGGGAAGGGTCCCCATGATCCCATTTGGAAGATGGCACCTTGGGTGATATTCTGGAATTGAAGAAACAAAGAGGAGGCTGATCCATTGATACATCTTTCCCTGCGGAGTCTGTATTTGGAGCTGGTTCTTCTACCTCTTAGGTCATATCACCTCCTAGTACACTCATAGATCTAGTAGCTCAACAGACATGGAAGGATCCTGATATGGTGAAAGCAATTCTGTAAGAAACCAGACAAAATCTTAGTTGCACCTGACTTTCCAAGATGGCTGCACACTGATCAACAGCTTAACTTCAGCCTTCCCAGTGTAAAAAAAAAAAAAAAAAAAAAAAAAGACCCATGGGGCAGGAACTCTATCACTTTTAGTAAATTCAGTTACTGGCTAGTAAGTACACTGCAAAGGAGAAACTAAGAGAGCCTGAAAGAAAATCAACTAGAAAAGGTGAAGAAAAAACACTGACTGGGAAGAATAATTCACTTGCTCAGCAAAAAGCAGTTCAAGCTCCAGCCTTGGTGCAAAACATGTAATTTGGAGGAAAATAAGTCAGATGTGCTCAAAGATGATTAGAATAAAGGAAACACTGAAGGAGTATATCAACTCAAATAACAAAAGACTGGAAAAATGGAAGAAGTTTTAAAAAATATATTCAGATAAACTGATAAAACTGCAAAAATCAGAGGCTGCAATGAAGAAATGGCTGGCTTTTCAAAAAGCTAGGTTTCAAAAAATGGTAGAGAACAGAGCCCTTAGGTAAAAGCTGAAATTTTCTGCTGTACCGAAGAAACTGGAAGGAACAAATTCTATTAATTTTATGAAGGCATAAGTAAGTAATTGGACTGGTATTCCACAGCAGGAGCTGTTAAATGAAAAGGTACACTGTCTGTATGCTCCAAGTCTCACCATGAGAAAGCAGCCAAGACCTATTTTAGTAAAGGTGCAAACATGCTAGCAGAAAGAGTTGATCCTTACAAAACTGTGGCAAAAGGGCAAAGTATTTAAAGGTGGAGACAGCATAGCGATTGTGGAAAATGATTATTCACTGTACACCAGGCAGATGAGAAACAAATTTATTCCAGTAGTCAGGGAATGTTGAGAGGCAGGTTGGAAATTCAAGCTGCTGTATCCAGCTGCCTTTAGAATATCTTTTTCTCTGGAGGATTTTTGATGCATTGCAGGCTAAGGAGGAAATACAAATGTTTGTCCAACAAAAAGTAAGCCATCAATCAGAAAGAGACTCTGCTTCTCATTCTTCTCATAATAAAGCACATGAAGAGACTGTGCCAGTGCAACCTTTTCTCAGTACCTTTACTCTCTTCTTCCTCTCAAGTTATTATCTAGCATTTCACTACCTCCACATGTACCCATGTCATGTGACCAACTCAACAAATGATTTGTTCAAACTATTAGCATGTATATGAAGATGTCTTATTGTTTTATTATTTTACTAATGTAGTTACTTCTATCTAATTGTAGTGTGATACTTTTCTTAATACTGGGAGCTTTTGTTTAAACTATTAGCATGTATATGAAGATGTCTTATTGTTTTATTATTTTACTAATGTAGTTACTTCTATGTAATTGTAGTGTGATACTTTTCTTAATACTGGGAGCTTTTCTCCCCGGGCCTCTACTGAAAAAGGACATGTATCCAGCTAGACTAGCCCGGTCAACAAATGTAAAATAAAATAAATAAAATAAATAAATTTTCCACTGTTCCAACCAAAAATGCTCAAGAGACAGAGAAAAGCACAGGAGTTGACTAGAAGAATCAGGAGCACCTTGAAATTGAACCAGAATCTGGAGTTGGAAGATGAAGTTGAACAGAAAGAAGACCAGCAACATGAAAATTAGTGAATACATTTGAGACTGTAAATTATCAGTCACATTTGTGAAATATGGTTATATAAGAAAAAGTGGAAAGAGTGGACTTTTGCTGATCTTGCTAAACTTGAGGAAAACTGAGAAGCATTTGCCACACTTCATGTCATTAATGTTTGGAAGCACACTGAGGTGAGGGGAAGAAGGTAACTGTAAGTAAAGCAATTTCTGTTTTTAACAGAATTTCTATGAACTTTTCACAATATAAATTGCATGTTTTATAGTAAAGTGTTTTTAGTTGTGATAAAATTTCTGAAGTAAACAGATGCATTTTTTTATTTCTACTTCTTTTTCATTATTCTGTTTTAGTATTAAGAAATGTAGACATTGTAGTGCAAAAAGAGAAGAAAGGCTGGGCAAAAGTGTGTTTAAGTTAA
Source organism: Protopterus annectens (assembly GCF_019279795.1). NCBI lineage: Eukaryota > Metazoa > Chordata > Ceratodontiformes > Protopteridae > Protopterus > Protopterus annectens. Next base: position 5,453,752 of record NC_056727.1, on the reverse strand, counting down.
TAGGCTGTAACCTTGGGTTGTTGGGGTAGGAGGTGGTTTGCAAAAGTACATAGATTATAATATATGTAGAGCTGATATGTTTTCTCTTACTTTTCCATAGGTAAATGCCTAGATTAAGACCCTTGGCTTAATCTAATAACAAGTTTAATTGGAAACAAATATGAGAACACCGAATTTAATAAAAGTTTTCCTTTAGCATTAAATGTTTCTGCTTGTCTTTACATTTTTTCTCTTATGTTTCCATGGGGACAAGCTGATAAAAGGGCAATAAAAGCCAAAACCCTGGTTTCTTCAAGGCTAAAAGTTAATATTTTCTGAAAGTTTTCAAGTTGTTTTCACATATGAGAGAGGAATAAAGATTAAAAAAAGAACAGACACCAATTAGTGTAAGTAGAAGCACAGGAAATAACATATGTCTTAGCATAAATAACCCCAATTTCAGGTTAAATATAGCCTGTGTTAGCAGCTGTCTGTTTGGGACAACTGTTCCTGTTAGAAGGATTAAACTTCATTATTTGAAGATGTACATAGTTATGTGTGTTTGCATTAAGTTATCAGCTTATTGGGGTGTTCTGAGTTTATGTGTATTTATTTTATTTATTTTACATTTGTTAACCAGGAAATTCCGACTGGACCAGGTCCATTTTCAGCTGAGGCCTGGGTAGAAAAGCTCCAGCATCAAGTTATACAAATACAGTACATCCAGCATAATACACAAAACAGGTTGCATCATGTATGCTGAGCATAGTAATATAACAAGAAATTAATAAAAACACTCCAGGTAAAAGAAGATATAGAACATAGGTAAAAGACAATGTTAGTTATGGTACATCCAGCATAATACACAAACAGGTTTTATCATATATGCTGAGCATAGTAATATAACAAGAAATTAATAAAACACTCCAGGTAAGAGAAGATATAGAACATGGGTAAAAAGACAATGTCAGTTATACATTGGTAAGAGAAGAAAATTTATCAAGTAAGATTCTATAGTTAAAAGTACCCTTTCAGATGACCAAGCCTACAGAGGATCAGAGATCCAGCATGTGATCAGAGAGGAGTTTGGGGAGTTAATAGTAGTATGGGTAGGGTTATGTGATACAAGGGCATAACCAGGTACTAAGAAGGTGCGATTTGAGGGTGTTTTTGAATATGGATGTGGAGGGGGCAGTGGACACAGATAGGGGAAGAGAGTTCCAATTTCTGGCAATGGTGTGGGAGTAGAGCACTTTCCCTGCATTATTGTTATATTGTATATGTTTTTTGTTTGTTTGTTTGTTTGAGGGTTTTTATTTAAACAAAAAATCTTGTAAAATGTGACATAGTTTCCAGTATTGGTGATAAGAAAAACTGTATAAAGGATTACCTGGCTAAACATTAGTGGGTATGTGTGTCACAAAAGCTAAAAACACACACTTTAAAAAAGCTGAAATGTATAATAGGTGAGAATAATGACTTCTTACCATAATGGCGACACTTACCTTATTATTTGGAATGTGAATGGTCTCACAGGTATGGACAAAAAGGAAAGAATATTTAATTATATTAAGAAATGCAGACTACAAATAGCAATGCTGCAGCAAACAAAGAACTGAGCATTGTGAATTTGATAAGAAAGGAGTCAGGGTGGATATTCAGCAGAATATCAGGGACAAATTAAAATAGGAGTACTTATATTAATTGCTAAAGAGGCTCCAATATTGAAAGAAAAGATAAAAATAGATAACAGTGGTAGATTTGTAGTAGTAAGTGTCTACTGGCAAAGGAGGAGGATTACGCTGGCATGTATTTATATTCCACCTAAAACTTCTACAGTGGAGCTTAAGAAAATTCTGGTAGAAATAATCAGCTTTCAGTAGGAGAGATTATGTATAGGTGAGGACTGGAATTTGATTTGCAATAATGATGATGTATCTGGAGACCTTGAAGGGAAAATATAGCAAAATATGATTTCAGAAAAAAGTTATGAAAATATTTGGTATGAAAGTTGGGAATACAGTATTTGGAACTCTGAGAAAATTTAGATATTATTCCCCAAGATATAGTAACTGGGCTTGACTAGACAGAAATTGTATTTTGTAGGAACATGTGCCTTTAATTGAGAACTTTGACATACGTCCAATAACTATTTCAGACAATGTGCCAATAAGTATTAAGATACAAATGTAGGATAGTGAAGTAAAAATGAGACACTGGTGCCTCCCTACCTACCTGTTAAAAAAGAGAGAAGTTTAAGGAATGGGTAGTGGAAATTATTTGGGAGTTATTAGGGAAGATATAAATTACTCCAGAAGTTATAGCTAGTGAATGGGATAAAATCAATGTATTGCTTAAAATATAGCAGAAATAAAAAAATATATATCTGGTTAAGAAGTAACAAGAATTATTTAGAGGATATGACAAAGGTTAAAGTATTACAAAATAAGGGGAATCTCACAGAACAAGAAGTGACACAATTGCAGGGTACCAAAGAGAAAGTAAGGGAATACCTGGATTATATACTTGAGCAATAAAAACAGCTCTTCACTAAGATACTGAAATATCTGAGGCATCCATTGCTTGTAACTAACTGTAAGTGCCTGTTCTTGCTCTAATGTGTACTTTTAATTTGTATTTGCATTCCATTGTCTGTTTGAATTGTCTGAACCATTTTTGTCACATTTTACTGTACACTGTACTAGTTCAGCTGTAGCACTGCCCAGTTCCAAGTTTGCTATTTTTCGGTCTGTTTTGAAACTCCTGAGCATCAATTTCAAGCCACCTTTGTTGGTGAAGTCCCTTCTGCACCATTGTGTGAGGAGAGTGCTGTCTGGGTCCCATCTAATCATGGGTGATTGGAGTAGATTTCACATAGAGTGTTCTTATTGGCTAGTTTGAGCTAAAAAGGGTATTTTTCTTGTTTTATTTAAGCCTCACATTTGCACTTGTTTGTAGCACTCCATCATGTACTGCCATGTAGCAGTGCTTACTATTGGTGGTTATAGATGGAAACATTTAGTTTGTTACATTTTTCCTTAGCACTTTGCTTGTGGTCCTCTAGAGGTTTCTCACGTCCCTGCTGTACTGTCAGGTGGAACACTAAGCCTAGCCTCAGAGGTACCAACACACCTCTTACCCACTAGCCACTCCTAAGTGTGACCTGTTTTCCTGATCATATAAATTTACCTATCATTATAGACGGAAGTTTCCCACAGTTTCTCCAGCCAGCCTGGTCAACATGGGCATCCTGAGGCAGTATAACAACTGTCTTATGTTCACCGACAACCCTTTACACCTGGTCTACACAAACACAATGTGTGAGAGATGCAACTATATTAAGAACCTTGAATCCATGCTCTCTCACTCAGCAGTCAGCACGTATGACAATAAGCGGGTTGCCAGCATGCACATCTCACCTCTTACTCCACCCAAACCCACATCACACATACCTACTTATGGAGAGGTCCTCACCAGAAACATACGTAAATACCAGAGACCTCACAAATACAAGCATGCTACACATAATACTTCCCCTGCAGAACTCAGTACACATAATAGCTAATGCACCAGTGTCTCACTGGTAAAACCTTTAAGACAAAACACAAAATCAAACATATTAGTCATAGGTGATTCCATCGTGAGACACACTGATGTCCCTTTCACCAGTCTGGATAAGGAAAAGGTCACGGTCAGCTGTCTGTCAGGTGCCAGGATATGCCATGTCAAACATGCACCCAAGTCTCTTAACACCAGGTACTGTTATGACTCCATCATAGTCCATGTTTGTGTGAATGATTTGAGACGTACCTCTCTGGACTATATGAAGAGAGACATGACTGAGCTCTTGGACTAGATGTCTCAGGCAGGTATGCCCCTAGCCCTAAGCAGCATTTTACCTTCTCCTAGGATGATGCCTCAATACAAACAGAAAATGATTGACTTCAATAATTAGCGTAGCTTCTGGTGTCATTCTAAAGGGATTCACTATCTGTCAGCCTGGGATGACATGATCGACAGACCTCGAAGCTTTGCCAGAGATAGTCTTTATCTGTCACCCCTGGGATTTTGGCTACTGGCTAAGACTCTTGCCCCCCCCCCCCCCATATTACCTTTATAGGCAGTGTCTCAAGGACAAAATTTCCAATGTAAAATCATCTAAAACCAACTTCAAGGTTGCGCTGCTAAACACTAGAAGTCTCAGCATGAAACTGCACTCACTGGAAGCTGTTCTCACCTTGGAAAATACGGACATTTGTGCAGTCACAGAGACCCAGTTCAAAGCTGTGGAGAGCGCCCCAGGCATACCGGGTTACACCTCCTTCCACACGTTCACATCTCAAACTGAAGGCATGAAAAGTATAGGAGGCATTGTATCAATATTGATTAAAGATAAATACACCACCAGATTGGTTAAACAGTGTTGGTAGGACACCTATTCAAGTCATTGCCAGATACAGGACCACCTCCATGAGAGTAAACCTGCCTGGTGGACAACTGCCATTAACAAGCTTTACAAGAAGAGGAAGAAATTACTGTCTAAGAGTAAGAGGGAGCGAGCCCTCCTAAACTGGAAACACTCCTTCCTCAGCTTAAACAAGGAAACAAGACTTCTTCTGAAGTCCTCCAAAGCAAACTTACGAGTCCAAATTAGCTTCCTCAACAAAGGACAACCACAAGGCATTCTGTAGTTACATTCATAACCTAAAAGGAATGGCCCAGATGTCTGCCAAACTGGTAGTTAATGATACCACATATACTGAGCCTGTGGATATAGCTAATCTGTTGGCTGACAGGTTCTGTGAAAACTTCATTCCCCTGTCCCCCGCCACACATACCCCATGACATCCCTTTCACCTGCCCCCTACCTTGTATCTCTAAAGAGCAGGTTGTAAATGCCCTCTTTAAGGCCAAAAATACAGCATCTATGGGACCTGATAACATCCCAGGCTGTGTCCTACATGGGCTCCAACATGAATTAGCAACACAATTGGCTACTTTTTATAATCATAGTCTAATCACCGGCTTTGTACCAGCTGAATGGAAAACAGCCACCGTTATTCCCTTTTACAAAGGTGGTGCTTCTACTGACCCAGGAACTATAGACCTATTAGCTTGACTAGACTTATCTGGAAGGCCATGGAACAAATCATCATGGACTTTATAAACAAAGATATAGGTAATCTCCAAACACTTGACTCTAGTCAGTTTGTATTTGTCAAAGGAAGATCATGCCTGTTAAATCTGGTGGACTTTTTCGAGACAGTCACCAAGCCCCAGGACGAAGGGAAATCTGTGCATACAGCCTACCTGGACTTAGCAAAGGTATTTGACACTAACCCCCAATCAGGCATCATTGACAAACTCACCCAATTAGGTATCAACCCTTACGTCGTTAGATGGATCGCTAACTGGCTTACTGATAGAACTCATATAGTCAAAATAGGGGAATCCACCTGCAACAGCAGACACGTAACCAGTGATGTTCCACAGGGATCAGTCCTGGGACCTCTACTGTTTGGAATCTATTTCTCTGAAGTAGAAACAAAAACTAAAAGTCTGTGACTTGACAAAATTTGCTGATGACTGCAGACTGGGAGTGATCATACAATCTCCAAATGATGTCTAAACATCTAAAGCTAGAGTACTTGATAATAGTTTTTACTCTTACTCACAAACACTGGCTAATGTACAGTGTATGTACTGTACCTGTGTACTATGTATGCATTCTACCTATGTTCCAAATTTCAGCTGTACACCACAAATCTATTAATTATCTTTATTTTTAAATTAATATTTTCTTGTTTGTTTTGTCCACTGTAACTGTTGATGTGCTGCATACCATTGTAAAAACATGTCTATTGTAATGTGTGTGTATACTGTTCATGTCTAAATACTAAATATAACTGTAATTTTTCTATGTGGAGCTTTTCTCCCCAGGCCTCTGCTGAAAACGGGCCTTTTTGGCTCAGTCAGACACCCCCGGTAAACAAATGTAAAATAAAATAAAATAAAATGTCGACATCCTACAAGAAGGTCTTACACAAATAAATGACTGGTGCCAAATTCATGGCCTTAAACGCAATGCAAAAAATGTATTATCATTCCTTTTGGTAAAAGCAATGTTCCTCCTAACTACTGCATCATTACCAACTTCTTAAGTATGCACTCAGTGATGAAAGACCTGGGCACACAGGTTGACGGCAACCTTACCTTTGACCACTATGTCTCCACAGTAGTAAGAAGTGCATTCTGTATTGCTCATCACATAAGTAAGGGCATTGCTCCAGAAAATAAGAAGTTATTACCTCCCTGTGCTCTTCCCTCATCAGGCCAATAATTGAGTACAAAGCCCCTTTTGGTATTTACCTTTCCAAGTACCGGCAGCAAACCACAGAGGTTCTTCACAATGAAAATTCAAGTTTCTTCAGCATCTGTCCTATGGGGATTATCTAAAATCATTGTCACTTTATTCTATTTCATACAGACTACTTGGAGGTGATCTCTGCCTTGCATACAAGACAATCTCCGACCCTGCTTTATTGGAAATGCTGCATATCTGTAAGTCAAATGTTACATGGGTTACTCGCTCTAAAGATGTTAACCTGGAATGTGACATTAATAAAACCTGCTGGAGGGACAAATTTGTCTTCCAGAGGTTACCACACCTTTGGAACAGACTCCTACTTCATAGTTTCATAGTTTAGTACTAGGCTATCTGCCCTGGGGCATTTGTAAGCCTAGCCATAGTGATGTGGCTTTCGCCACCCCATGAAATGGTACAAAAATGCACAAAAATGCAGAGAATAGATTTACAATACTGTGCCTCTGTCTAGTAGTGACACAATGAAGGCCCCCTTATATAATAGAATTAGTTTACTGTGCCCCTGTCTAGCAGTGACACAGATGTGACCCCTGGGGTAAACTTACGATCTCCCATCCACTCATCAAGATTTCTCTTGAAGAGAGTCAGTGAGGGGCTCTGCCTAACATGAACTGGGATCTTGTTCCAAAGCATGGGAAGCCTCTGGGTTATGAATCTATCCCTCGAGCATGTCCTATTCATACTTGTGCCGAGGTTTAAGTCTTTAGCTCTCGTGGTCCTAATGGATTTGGATTTTTTGAGGTGGAGCATGTCTATCAGATCCTGATTGGACATGGCCTTGTACGTCAGGCAGAGATCACCTCTGAGCAGGCGGTATGCTACTGAATAGAGCTGGAGTTTCTTTAGTCTGGCAGAATAAGACATATGTTGGAGACCCTTGATCCTCTTGGTGAGGTACTTTTGTGGTCTCTCCAGCTGTTGCAAATGCCGGGTGAGGTACATACCAAATGGGGCATTGTACTCAATCATGGGTCTGATGAGGGAGGAGTATAGGGGTACAATGACATCCTTGGATCTGGATGTGAATCCCTTCATGATTAGGTGTGCAAGGTAGAATGTTTTTCTAACCACTTTGGCAACGTGGGTGTCAAATGAGAGGTCGCTGTCGACTTGGGTCCCTAGGTCTCTGATTACTTTTTCCATACTCAGTGGGTTGCTGTCTATGTGATAATTTGTGGGTACTTTGTTTTTCCCAAAGGGGATGACTATACATTTGTTGGCATTTAGTTTAAGGCCGTGACTTCGGCACCAGTTGTCTGTTTCTGTGAGGCCTTTTTGTAGGATGTATGTGTCCACTGGTGTATCGACTATGGCACCTAGTTTGCAGTCATCTGCGAACTTTGTCAGCCACAACCCTCCCATGTTTGCTTTAACATCTGAGAAATAAATGCCAAACAAGAGGGGTCCCAGGACAGATCCCTGTGGGACACCACTTGTGACTGGCTTTGAGTCTGACATTGCTCCAGCGATTTTAACTTTATGGGTTCTGTCCTTTAGCCAGTTTGCAACCCATCTAGTGACATAAGGGTCTACGTTTAAGCTGGTGAGCTTATCTATGATGCCTGAGTGGGGTATTGTGTCGAAGGCCTTAGCCGACTCCAGGTAGGCTGTATGGACTGCTTTGCCCTCATCAATGGCTCTAGTGACTGTTTCGAAAAAGTCAACCAGGTTCAAAAGGCAGGATCTGCCCTTTACAAAGCCGAACTGGGTAGGGTCAAGTGTCTGTAGGTCCCCTATGTCTCTGTTTATAAGTTCCATAATGATTCTTTCCATAGCTTTGCAGACCAAGCTGGTTAAGCTTATGGGGCGGTAGTTCCCAGGGTCTGTAGAGGTACCCCCTTTGTGGAGTGGGACCACTGTTGCTGTACGCCAGTGTTCAGGTACATATCCTGTAGTAAGGCTAAGGTTAAATAGCATTTTTATGTGCGGGTTTAGCTCCACTTGGAGTTTGCGTAGTACGCAACCCGGGATACCGTCAGGTCCCATTGATGCTGTGTTTTTAGCTTTGTTGAGGGCGGTTCTCACTTGGACATCTGAGATGACAGGGAGGTTACATTCAGCTGGGATAAGTATTTCTTCTTTTGGGGGTGAGGGAGGGGAGAAATTTGCACTAAACCTGTCAGCCAGAATGTTGGCAGTATCTGTGGGTTCAGTGTATTTTTTGTTGCTGTGAACTAACTCTGAGCATATCTGAGGGTTTCCACCCAGGTTTCTAACATAGCTGAAGAAGGCTTTGTGGTTATCTTTAGTGTCCTTAGCAATTTTTCTCTCAAAGTTGGCCTTGGATGTTTTTATGAGAGAACGTAGTTTTCTGCTAATGTTGATCAGAGATGTCTTCCCTTTATGGGGTTTTGCTCTGTCATGCAGTAGCTTCCTTCTTTTGTTATACAATTTGTTAATGGCTGAGGTCCACCAGACAGGATGCTTGCCTTTGGTGGAGAGGGACTTGGATTTATTTGGGATTGCATAATCCATGCATTCTTGGAGATGACCATAGAAAGCATTTGTGAAGGATTCGGCATTGTGGGATGTGGTATCCACTGGCCCAGTGGGCTTAAAGGATACCATCTCAGTCTTAAGAAGAGTGAAGTCTGCTTTTGAGAAGTTTTTCACTGTGGTCTTTTGTGCTGAGGATGGAGGTGGGATATGTATATCCAGGGTGATTAGTTTGTGGTCAGATCTCACTAGTGAGGGGTATATCTCCGGTGTGGAGCATTTTGTCCCCATGTTTGTGATGATCAGGTCTAGTATATTATCTCTCCTAGTGGGAGAGGTGACTAGTTGTTCCAGTGCATTTGAATTTATGAATTCCAGGAACCTTTGGGCTAGGGTGTTAGGGCTAGAATAATGTACCCAATCTATGTTTGGGTAGTTGAAGTCTCCCAGTATGATGGTATTTTGTGATACATTTATTTACTCTAATGTCTTCAGGAAGGCTGAGTGGGGTTCCTGAGATTGGGAGGGAGGTCTGTAGCATGCTACCAGTTGTATAGCAGTTTTGCCTATGGTTAGTTGCACCTGTATGGTCTCTGATGCTTCATGTGTTGCTACTAACCTGGAGGTGTGGGTGTCCTTGATGAATATGGACACTCCCCCTCTCTTTGTGGTTCGGCCCGGGTTTTGGGGCCGAAAAGCATGATATGAGGTATAGTCTGGTAGCGCTGGGGTGCTCTCAGGAGCCCTGAACCAGGTTTCAGTTACTGCACAGACGTCAATGTTCTCCATACTGAGGAGTGCATCGAGTGCCTGCATCTTGAGATTTAGACTTCTGGCGTTGAGCAGCATTACCCTTAGTTTTCTAAGGAGGTGGGTTTGTCTTTTGAACCTTGCCTAAAAAAGGCACTATGGGGGTGGCAAGAGCCTTGGCCAATATCCGGAAGCCCAGTGGTGACAGGTGCAAGCCATTCCTTGTGAAGCGGCGTGGCTTGTCCAGCATGTCATCCCAGGCAGACAGACATTGGATCCCCTTAGAATGACACCAGTACTTGAGCCAATTATTAAAGCTGATCATCTTGTCTTTGTATTGTGGCATCATTCTTGGTGAGGGCAAGATGCTGCTCAGGGTCAGGGTCAGGGTCATACCAGCCTGGGCTACATAATCAGAGAGCTCCTCTATGTCTCTTTTCATGTAGTCCAGGGAGGTACGTCTCAGGTCATTCACGCCAGCATGGACAATGAAGGAGTCATATTTGTACTTGCTTTGGAGTGACCTGAGTGCGTGTGTTATGTGGCGGATCCTAGCTCCCGATAGGCATCTCACAGTCACCCTCTCCTTGTTCAACCTGGTAAGCGGGACATCAGTGTGTCTGACTATAGAGTCACCTATTACTAGTGTATTAGGCATGGTGTTTGGCCTAAAGAGCTGTGATTGGTTGACACACTGATTTATTGAAGTATGTGTTACATGTGTTTTGTTTTGAGGTGGTGGATTTTTGGATGTCTGCTTTGGGAGCCTCTGTTGTTTTGGTAAGTTTTTTATTAGAGCCTCCGAGTATGTCTTTGTGTTTTTATGTGTTTGGTTTGCAGTTGTGGTAGGTCTATGTGGGACTGGGTTTGCTGTGTGTGTGGTTACCATCTCCTCCTGTCTGGTCATGCCAGCCCTGAGTTGAGAGAGTTCAGCCTCCAGTTTGGCTATATAGTTGCATCTCTCACATGTATTTGTGTTTGTTGGGAGGAGGAGAGGGTTGTCTGTGTACATGAGACAATTGTAGCATTGTCTCAAGATACCCAGATTAACCAGCTGAACTGGAGAGGATGCCAGTACTCTACCACTCGACATGCTAGAACAGTATAAAGGAGTGCTGTGCCTTTAAGGGAAGTGGATATTCACAGGGGTGGTAGGTGGATGTAGTGCTTACTTAGTACGAGAGTGCTTACTTAGTAGAGATGTTTTGAGAACAAGTGCTAGGCTTATAATATAGTGAGTAGTCTGATTATACTAAGAGTAGAGCTTCCTTAAGGGAAAATTTGAAGAGCAGACTTGGGGGCGCCAGAAGAAGTTTAACCTTGTTTAACCGGTGCTGCGCTATGTGCACAACCTCGCAAAGTCGTGCAAACATGGATTTTAAGCAGGGAACTACAAAAGAGCTAGAAATGGTCCAAAACAACCAATTACTACAGCTCTTGTGCTGAGGTCACTTCCTACAGGGACAGGTAGGCTGCTCAAGGCTCCCCACTCCCACTGGTGAGCAAAGAAACTTCCTTCTATCCAAGTAAGGTAATGGACAACACAGGAACTACACCACAGCCCAGAATACAGCAATGCCTGTAAACTGGTCTAAACTAGTCGAGGAGAGGCGGGAAAACAAGGATTATTTTTTTGTTTTTTTGATAGAAACACACAGAAAATGCAGAAACAGTGGTAAGTCAGTTACACAGGCTAGCACACTTTAGTGGGCAGCCTCAACAGTTAAATTAAACAAACAAACAAACAAACTTTCAATCAAATTCGACTAAAAAGTAACTTTAAGTGCAGATTTTAAAATAATGCAGCAAACAGTTAAAAAACAGTTTAAGCTTGTTAAGGGTAAGCTAGAGAAGCTATTCCAAGCAAAAAAACTGCAAAGATACTTAAATCCAGAAAGTAGTCGCTTTTCTGAGTTCTCTGTAGCTAGGACCACTCTGCAGGACCACGAGGAGCTTGTCTGAGTAGTATAGCCAGAAAAAAAACGCCCAGAGGCGGATTTTAAACAGGGAACTACAAAAGAGCTAGAAATGGTCCAAAACAACCAATTACTACAGCTCTTGTGCTGAGGTCACTTCCTACAGGGACAGGTAGGCTACTCAAGGCTCCCCACTCCCACTGGTGAGCAAAGAAACTTCCTTCTATCCAAGTAAGGTAATGGACAACACAGGAACTACACCACAGCCCAAAATACAGCATTGCCTGTAAACTGGTCTAAACTAGTCGAGGAGAGGCGGGAAAACAAGGATTATTTTTTTGTTTTTTTGATAGAAACACACAGAAAATGCAGAAACAGTGATAAATCAGTTACACAGGCTAGCACACTTTAGTGGGCAGCCTCAACAGTTAAATTAAACAAACAAACTTCATATCAGAGTATCTCTTTCGCCCTCTTCAAATGCAATCTGGACAGTTGGATAGGTGACCATAAATTTACCCTGGGGGGTTCTACATGTGTCCCTATTGGACAGGAGCAGTAGGTTCTGATCATGAAAATAAGGGTAAGAACTTGGTTAGGCTTGTAAGGGCCCTAGGGCCATTAGCCTGGTAACTTCCTGTGATCCTATGATGCTATACTATGCATGAATTTAGAAAGATTGCTCTTCAGCAGCCATTTTTGACAATAACCCCAGAGCACAAAAACTTCTGGCACAACAACTTAGCCAACAGAAATTAGAAAAGGCTGTTGCGATACTTCTGGACCCTATGACAAGAAAAATAATGAAATATCATCTATAGGTGTAAGAGATATTTTGCCAATTTTGTGAAAAATTGTATAAAGCATAGACGTGGAGAAATCAAGAAAAAACACAAATGGAAATATTTATGGAAGACTTAAATATTCCAATGTTAGAGGTAAATAAGATGCAACAATTAACAGTTAAGATGGGAGGGGATGAGATAAAAATGGTGATGTATAACCAATATGCAGAAAAGTCTCCAGAATTAGATGGTATTCCAGTGGAAGTTTGGAAGCTAGGAGGGAAGAAAGTGATAAAGATCTAGAAGGTTTTGTTTAATAGTATTGTAAAAGGAGGAGAGGTGTCAATATCCTGGAAAAAATCTCTGGTGGCTGTAATACCTAAAGATGGTAAGATGACCCATCATGTCCAGCTGATATACATACATATATATATATATATGTATATATATATATATATATATATATATATATATATATATATATATATATATATATATATCTATATATATATATATATATATATATATATATATACATATTTATAGGCCCATTTCAGTTTTATAACATGAATATAAAGTGTTTACATCTGTATTGGCATAGGTGATGCCAAAATTGACAGATATATCTGCAAGCCAAATGGTACACAGGTTACCCGCTCTAAAGACCTTAACCTGGTATGTGACATAAGTAGAACCTGCTGGAAGGATAGATTTGTCTTCCAGAGGTTAGCACACCTTTGGAACAGACTCCCATTTCACGTCAAACAGATCACCTTATTGGCCCTCTTCAAACGCAGTCTGGATGATTGGATGGGTAACCATGAATTCACCCTGGGGGTTTCAGCTGTGTCCCTCTTGGACAGGGGCAATTTTTGTTGATTGTGGAAGTAAGGGTAGAACTTGGCTGGGCTTTTAACAGCCCTAGTGCCATTAGCCTCGTAAATTCCTACAATCCTATGATCCTATGGTATGGATCAGTGTGGTTTTGTTGGGGAGAGGCAAACATTTGACAACATTAATAGAACAATGTTGATCCAGAAGGAAGCAGAATGTAAGAAAACACCACTGTTATTGGTGGATCTTGATGCAGAGAAAACATTTGACAGAGTAAGCTCACATTTTATGAATAGGAACATGGAAAATGTGCATTTCATGACAAAATAATAAGGTTAATTAGAAGGCTATATGAGGGATCGGAGGGTTCCTGTCTGATAAGTTGTGTCTGAACAGTTTGTGTTATATTTAGAACCATTGGCAAAGAAAATAGGGGACTCAGAAATTCAAGGATATACTTGGCATGGTGTTCAAGAAAGGTTGACTTTATTTGCAAAAGATATTATTTTGTACCTGCTGGAACCAAAAAAGGACATCTAGTGATGTGTAACATTCTGATACAGTGCTTTTTTATGATATAAAATGAATGAAGATAAAACAAAGGCTATAGCTGTAAAGATTGTACCCTCACATGAATTGGTTCAGCAATATCCATCTTTATGGGAACATGACAAAATGAACTATTTAGGAGTACGGATTAAAAAAGATTATGTTATGACAGCTAAGGATATGTAGGGAGAGACTAAACAAAAGATAATACAAAAACTGAGAAACTGGAAGCTCTTGCTTGTGGATATGGATATCAAGATACACGCAGTAAAATGTTAGCCCCTTTAGTTTTATACACAGGTCAGTCATATTTTTAGTAACCAGAGGAGAAATTGTGGTTAGCATCTAATAAAGAGCTGAAGGATTTTATCTGGGAGAGGAAGAGGGCAAGAGTCAAGTGGGTTAAGTTGATCCTCCCAGCAGAACAAGTAGGTGTAGGATTCCCTGATTTGAAGGGATATTTTACATATGTACAGTTAGGGCTGTTATACATAACACATGCAGAAAGCTACAATTCAAAGTGATGATGATGGGGGGCTAATACAAAAAATAAAGAAAAACATGGATTTTGGATGCAGATCCTTAAGGAGAATAACAGCAGTCATACAGAATATTTCATATTTCATGAAGTAGCAGAAAGTATACTAATAACTTAGCACAGGAATGGAGAAAGGAGACTCTGCCGATAGGGATAATTGCAATTAGGGATATAGAAAATAGGCAAGAAGGGGCTGGAATTTACTGGAGGAAGCTGGCAGAGGAACTAAGGTTGTTGTTGTGACTTTCGGCTTTTCCCGGTTAGGGGTCGCCACACCGGAACTCCCGTCCGCTAATGATTGGCAGTAGATTTTTACGTGCCGAGTTGCCGGCCCTGACGCACAACCTTCAACGAAGGTACGCCCATTCATGCATGTCTCCACACAGAAGACGCTCTAGCTGAGAATCGAACAGGACAACGTCTTACTGTGAGGCGACAACGCTACCGCAGCACCACCACCGCAGTCGACAGAGGAACCAAGGTATTGGGAACAAATAATTAGACAGGAAAAGGTAATAGAGTGGGAAAAGGCTAAGAAGACATTTGGCTTGCAAGCTTAAGATTGCCTTGATATCAGAGTACAGACAAAGAGAAAGGGATAGGGGAATCCTGAGTGAAAGACCTACACTGGTTGAGTGTTTAAGTGAATCTAGAACAGAAGCTGCTATTAAAAAAGGGATAATTAGTAAGGCGTATAAAATATTGTCCAATAACTATAAGAATCAATCAGAGGAAATCAGAAAATAATGGGAAGAGAGATTAGATAAGCATTTTGCAAAGAAACAATGGAAGGACATATGTATAGCTCCCATGCTACAAAATTTAGATGATAAGGATTTTTAACTGGAAGTCTTTGAATGGATATTTTTATACCCCAAGGAGATTCCACAAAGAATTTTTCCTCAGGTAGATTGCAAGGGTTGAAGGTGTAATGGGTAAGAAAGTACCTGGGAACATATTTTCTCACAGTGTAATGATGGGTAGTCTTTACAAATTCCCTACAGGTTGCTTTATCAAGAATACTGGGCAAGCAAATGAGTTTAACTAAGGAAATTATTTTTTTGAGCTGGGATACAGGTCTAAATTAGGGAGATTTAGTAAGGCCTTGTTAAGTTTAGTTCTGGTGCCTGCCAAAAAAGCAATTACTAAAAAATGGAACTCAAAGTCTAAACCAACTATACTTGAAGTAGTGTGTATTGTAACAGAAGTAAAAGAACTGGAAGTGGGATATTCAGAAAAGTAAAGGAGTAAGTTACATAGAAAAAATGGAAACTGTGGGAATAATACAGGCAGAAGAATGTTTTAGATGAGGAATGATGTTTAAGAAAGGACAGTAACTGAACAATTTATGTAATGTTGTTTTATGTGGTATAAAACAATTTATGTGATGAATAATAAGAAATATTATATATATAGGATATATATATATATATATATATATATATATAATATATAATATATATATTATATATAGATATATATAATATATATATATATTTACTAATATTAAATATTAGTAAATGTAAACGTGTGAACATGGTTTGATTACTTTTATGTAAATTTAAGTTTGCCTATGTCACAAGTGGCAGTTCAGTAAAGGTGTTTAAAACAAAATCTTAATTGCACCAAAAGACATCACATTAGACCAAGGAGCCTCCTGGTAGATGCAGTTGTTGTGGCGGCAGCAATGAAGAAGGAACTCTCAGAAGACTCTGGATCTTCGGGAAATAGACTTGTGCATCAGTGAGTTTCCTCTTAGAACACTAAACTACCTTGCCCATATTTCTTGCTTTCAGAGGGACTTGACAAAGAAAATGCTTAACTTAGAGGCGGACATCCAAAAAAAGTGTAGTCCCAATTGTCTACCCTTCAGTCAATGTCCAACATAACCATGTGTCAGCTTTCTAATGCAACTGATGGTGTGGTCAGAGCAGGAGGCACCGGTATAGCCATCCGCCAGCATGAGATGCAATTGTGTGACTTTGTGGATGGCTTTAAGACATCCTTCCTACTTTTTGCACCAAAGTTTAAAGAGATCCTCCCCAGTAGTGAACAAGATCGTAACACTGTCTAAAGTTGGGTTCTGCTCCTCCACTCTTAAGAGGACTTTCTTCAAAAACTAGAACCACTTCAACCAGGATCTCCTGGTCCAGCAGTAGGGCCTCTTGATCTAACTTGTTCAGAAGTTAGGTAATGTAGTCAGTCAGTCAAAGAGTCAGGTGACACCTGCACAGTGTTTAGAGTTCATTGGACGCCACCTGGCTACAATCAGTCAAATAACCAAACTTCTAGAGTTCATGAGAGAATCATGAGAGAGAGAGAGACAGAGAGAGTTAATTGTTGCATCAAGTAATTGTTCAGGTTCTCCAACTTCCCTCTCCAACTGGAAGACTCATTCTTCATTCTGCTAGGACAGATAGCTTCATCATTAAAATTAGTCCCCCTAAAAATATGTCACATGAGGGTCTTTCAGTGGAATGTATCAGTACAGTGGTCCCATTTATTACATCCTCTTCATACTCAGATTTAACACCCATTTGTAGATCTTACATCAGGTGGTGGTTGACTTTTCCAGTGGTTTCAGAAGATTAGCAGTTCTCCTCATTTCTGCCAATGGCCACTTCAACCACGGACACTTCTCTCCCAGTGTGAGGGTGCATTACAAAGATAAGACAGACAATTTTTACATTAGTGTCTTGGAGATCCTAGTGGTCCACCTTATGTTGAAGCCTTTTCAGGACTGCCTCCCCAAGTGTTTGATTTCCATCCAGACAACATGGCAGTAGTCTGGTGCATCAACATGCAAGGGGTAAACTGATCATATTCACTATGCTGAAAGTCCATAAAAGTGTGTCAGTGAGTGACGTCTTCCCATTATTTTTTCATAGTAATGCATGTCCTGGGGGCTTCCAGTATGCTAGTGGACAAGTTGAGCAGATCCATCCTTCTGTCTCACAATTGGTCCCTCAGTCAGACAGTGGCAAATCAAATCTTCAATCACTGGGGCCAGCCTTGCTAAGATTTTTGCTTTGTACCTATGCAAGTGCAGTAGTTATTTTGCCCTGATCCCTCCAAAACTCAGGGATGCTGTAGTTTACAGTTGCCCTCGAGACTTATTCATGCCTTTCCTCCCATACCACTGATAATGAAGTTCATTCAGAAAGCCAGAAAGTGCAAGGCTAGAGTAATCCTCATTTTTACATTTTGATTCTGGCAATATGGTTCCCCTTCCTGTGGACTCATCACTGCATCCTCCTTGGAAGTTATGTAACTATCCATCCCTATGGAGTCACCCTTCTGGGCAACCTCTCCTTGATCTAAAGACCCTGAACTGCATGGTTCTTCCATTTCTAATGGTTGCCAGAGATACCAGCTTATCTGCTATGGTAGTTCGTATTTTATCAGCTTCACGGAAATTAAACACTAGGAAAGTTTACGTCAACAAATGGAAGAGAATTTCTGTCTGGGGAAACTGTAAAGGAATAGATCCCCTTTAAGCACCTTTGTCTTCTATCCTATACTTTTTGTCAGATCTTTTCCAAAAAGATTCTAGTCATTCCACAATCAAGGTTCAATTAGCAGCCATTTCCAGTTACAATGTCAGACATAATCAAACTTCCAAAGCCTCATTGAAGATCTAAGGCCTTTCTAAAATGAACTTTTTTAGTGAGGCTCCCTATTAGGGATCTGGTTCCTCCATGGGGCATAGCTATTGTGCCCCAGGCCTTAACTCAAGCCACCACTGAAACAGCTGTCACAGCAGATCTGTAGATCCTTTCTTGGAAAACTCTTTTTCCTGGTGCCAGTTATTTCATTGAGAAGGATTTCTGAATTGTAAGCACTTTCATGTGACCCTCCTTATTTGGTTTTCCATAAAGACAGAGTGTCTTTGAGAACAAACCTCATGGTCATCCTAAATTAGACTTAACCAAACTAGCACTTTACCAGTATTCCTTCCAAGATTTTCTAACAAAGGAGAGTATACTTTACATTTACTATATGTTTACATACAACTACACAGTACTAAAGATAGAGGAAATCAGATCAGATGTTTGTGGCCTTTGCCAAAGCCAAAAAGGGCCATGGTGTATCTAAGGTCACACTCTCTAGATGTCTATCGTGACTGTATTATTTCTGTCTCTGAAAAGTTGGGACTCCCTTTACTCAAGAAACCAGGAGCTCATTCATCAAGGTCCATGGCAACTGATGCACAGAGTTCCTAACCAAGAGCTCATTCAACAAGGTCTGTGGCATCTAATGCACAGAGCCCCTAACCTAGAGCTCATTCAACAAGGTCCATGGCAACAAATGCACAGAGTCCCTATTGAAATAGGAGTGGCTGTGATTCGGTCCATAATGCAGTCATATCTCATAACAAGCTGGATATACAGTCCAGATCCCGTACTTCCTTCTGTGCACCTTTTTCAGAAATATTCTTCCTTAGTGTCTCTCAGATGGTTGGTAGCTTGGGAATATGCCCCAAAGCCGGAATCAGATGAAAAAAGGCAACATTGGTTATGAAAGCTGTGTATTTATCATAACAGTAAATCTGTGTTGTCTTGTTTTCATCCAGTTCAACATCCTTTTCTCCTTCCCCCTTCCAAATGTGCCACCTGGTTTTCCTCTTTGAACAGAGGGACCTCATCAGGGACCTTGTTATTGTGCAACCTCAGCTGGTTGTAACTTATTAATTATAATCCCTTTCCATTTTGTATAATTACTGTAGTTCATTAGAATAGTGGATAAATAATATGCTGATGAGCAGACAAACTCAATCTGCGGTATCTTTGTGGGAAGAGAGGAAATTATGGGTTGGGGAAGAGTCAGAGCCCTGGGTCCACAGCTTCTGAGAGGTGCTGATCCAGTTAGATCTGATAAACCAAAGATTGAACCAGATGAAAACAAGACAACATGGATCTATCTTTATGATAAGTACATAACTTTCAGTTTTGAGCGAACAAGCAGTTTCTGGACAATAATTTATTTATTGACATTTAATTACCAGGAAAGTCAGACGGGATAAGAGCCCATTTTCAATGGAGGCCCGGGAAAAAGCTCCAAGTATTACAAAACATTTTAAAAATAATAAATTTACAGTCTTTAAAAATAATGCAAAAAACAAATACAGTTTTATACAAAATTAGACATAATATGAAAATATTTAGATACAAATTATGACAATGATTTAACAGAAATTTTAGCTTGTTTGTAGAGAAATTAAAGGTACATAAGTATAATACAAACAGGAATTGCAGTACGAAGTGAGAGAAAAGCAAGCTTATGGTATACTTGGAGAGAAAGCCACTGGAGAGAAATTGATAGAAGTAAGGAAGTGAGTGAAGAAGTGAGAGTAAGCAGATGTATGGTATTAATGGTATTAGTATACATTTAGGGATATAGTCTATCCTAGTGTCGAGCAACAACAGCTTTTAGCTAGGAAGTCATTAATAGGCTCATAGGTTTATAGATGTTTACTAGGCTAATGACCACATTGGCCTTTTTAAACCTAGCCATGCATCCCAAACATCTGATAAGTTCTAGTACCATTGATAAGTGTAAGCAGGGGCTTGGCAGATGAACCATTTACAGGCTGCCTATATCCATTAGAGACATGGGTGCTAAACCAGGAATGAATTTCCTGTTTCCCATTCAGTTGTCCAAATTACACTTGAATCGGGTTAGGGAGGAACTCTGCTTCACATGAATTGGGAGCCTGTTCCAGAGACAGAGTAGTCTCTGGGAAAAACAGCTGTCTCACCAGCAGGTCCTGTTTATATCACAGGTAAGGTTCAGGTCTTTAGAATGGGTAATTAGTGTGCTTTTTGTTTTGTGGATATGTAGGAAGTCCATCAGAGTGGGATCTGACAGTGCCTTGTATGCCAGGCATATCTCCTCTCAACAGCCTGTAGGAGACAAACTATAGGGATAGAGCCTTGAAGCAGTCTGCATAGGATATTTTACATACACCCTGTATTCTTTTAGTGAGGAACCTCTGTGGACATTCCAATTGTTGGATATACCTTATTAGGTGCATACCAAATAGGGCATTATACTCAATGATAGGTCTGATGAATGCCAAATACAGTGGAGCAATGACTTCCTTGGATCTAGATCCCATACCTGTGTTTATAAGTTGTGCAACATAGAATGATTTCCTCGCTGCTGTAGACAAGTGATGGTCAAAGGCTAGATTACTCTCTTTGTGTGTCCCCATGTCCCTGACTACTGGGTCAACTCTTAGGGATGTGTTGTCAATATAATAGTTACCATTGGTGGGTGACTTCCTGAAGGTTACTATTATGCATTTATTGGCATTTAGTTTTAGTCTATGGCTCTGACACCAGTTTTGTCTGTATCAACCCTTCCCGTAGAACATTTGTGTCATTGTGGGATTCAGTGACAGCTCCTAATTTGCCATCATTTGTAAATTTAGTCAGCCAGACGCTATTGACATTGGCCTTGACTTCAGAGAAGTAAATTCCATAAAGGAACCATCCCAGAAATGATCCGCTTGTGACTAGACTCTTTGTAGAGGTGGATTCCACAATTCTAACTTCCTCAGTGCTGTCTGTGAGCCAGTTGGCTATCCATCGAGTGACATAAGGGTTTGTGCCTAACTTGAGTTTGTCAACAATGCCTGAGTGGGGCATTGAGTCAAATGTAAAGGTCAGGTCAAGGATGGCAGTGTGAACCATTTTGCCCTCATCCATTGCTTTGGTGACCTTCTCAAAGACGTCCACCAGGTTGAGTAGGCAGGACCTGCCCTTGATGAAACCAAATTGGGTTGGGTCCAGTGTCAGAAGTTTTGTCATTATTGATCATTTTCTTGATAATTCTTTCCATGGCTTTGCATAAGAGACTAGTGAGATTTATGGGTCTGTATTTTCCAGGGTCTATAGATGGCCTACCTTTGTACAGAGAGATGACTGTTGCTGTTCTCCATTCAAGAGGCATGAAGCCTGTTTGGAGGCTACAGTTAAATAGTAATTCCAGAGGGCCTGATAGGTCATGTTTCATGCTATTTAGAAAGCATCCTGGGATATTGTCTGGGCCCATTGATGCAGTGTTCTTGGCCTTAGAGAGAGCATTAAGGACCTGTTCCCCAGTGATAGCAGGGGGAGTTGTATTTGATGGTATTTTGTAAGGGAAGTTTAAGGGGAAGAGGCTGTAAAGTTGGAGCTGAATTTGTCAGCCAGTAAGTTTGCTATATCTATATCTTCTGGTTCAGTATAGGTGGCTGCAATAACAATGAACTTTGCACACAATTGTGTACTGGCTTTGAGGTTGTGGACATAACTGGAAAATGCCTTGTGGTTGTCCTTGGCCTAGGAGGCCAACTTTGCTTAAAATGTGGCTTTGGTAACTTTATTGTCATCTGAGTTGTTTGTTTAGTTTGATGAGAGTGCTTTTGTCTTGCTGGGTGCTGCACCTCCTAATTTTTGCTATGATTTTCTTCTTTCTGTTATACAGCCTACTGATGATGTGATTTCACCAGGGTGGCTTGTTTTTTTTTTTTTTTTTTTTTTTGAGTTAGTTCTGCACTTCTTCCTGGTGGGTACAGATGCCTCTATGCAGCTATTAAAGTGTCTGAATAGGGGTTCTGCAAACAGTTCTACATAGGCAGCAGTGTTGTCAGGGATTATGGGGACTTGACATTTTGCCAGGTTATTACTTAATAGTAGGAACTTATCCTTAGAGTAATTCCTGAATATTCCAGGGTTAGCTGGGTTTTCAGGTTTAATTTTTAAAACAAAGGAGACCATTTTGTAGTCTGAACTTACCAGAGAAGACATTACACTAGGGGGTGTGCAGCATTCTCTCATATTCTCTCATATTAATGAGGATCAATTCCAGTATAGTTGCACCCCTGGTTGATGTTTTGACAATCTGGTCGTGGGAATTTGTGTTTACAAAATTCAGGAATCTTTGTGCCTGTACATTTGGTGTTGTATAGGATTCCCAGTTAATAGTAGGTTAATTAAAGTTGCCAATGAATGTGGTATTGCGTTCGATAGTGAGTGTTTCCAGTAAGTTTAAATACATGGTATAGGTTTCCTGTGTCATAGATGGGGATTTATAGCTTGCAAGGAAGTGGTATTGCACTTTGCCTGTAGTGATCTGAACATGGAGAGACTCAAGTGCATTGTTCTGTTTTACCAGCTTTGAGGTATATTTGTTCTTGATGTAAATCAAGACACCTCCACCTTTAGTCTCTGTCTGCATAGTAGCTTGTCTAAATGTGTGGAAGGCATTATAACCTTGCATTCTTGGTGTGCTGTCTGTGGCTTTAAAGTGTGTCTCAGTGATCACACAGACATCAGCGTTCTATACTGTGAAGAGAGCATCTAGGAAGTGAAGTTTTCTTTTTATTTAGACTCCTAGCATTGAACAGTAATACCTTAAGAGTTTCTTGGTTTTGATTTGCTATGTTGGAAGTACTTTCAATTTGGCATTGCCTAAAAAGGGCACTGTGGGGAAGACGATGTTTTAGCTAATATTCATAAGTCTAGAGGGGAGAGGTGCAGACCACCACTGGAAAAGCAGCATGGTCTGTTGACCATCTCCTTCCATACTAACAAATATTGCACCCCCTAAGAATGACACCAGAAACTAAGCCAATTATTAAAGTCAGTCATCTTTTGTTCATATAGTGGCATCATCCTTGGAGAAGGTAAACTGCTCCTCAGTGCTGGGCTTGTACGAGCCTGGGACACATATTCCGAGAGCTCCATGATGTCTCTCTTCATATAGTCTAGGGAGGTAATTCTCAGTTCATTTACACCCACATGGACTATGACTGGGTTATACTGGTACCTGTGGTCCAAAGACCTGAGTGAATGCGTAATGTGGCAGATCCTAGCCCCTGATAAGCAGGTGACCATGACTTTCTCTTACTCAGCCTGGTGAGAGGGACTTCATTTTTTTCTCACAATGATGTCTCCAATGACCAGAATGTTGGATTGTGTGATGGCTTGCCTTATGGGCTTAGAAGTAGAGTCTCCATGAGATATAGCTGTATGTGTTGCTGTGCATGTCGTTTTGAAAGAGTGCATTCGGGGCTGCTGGGGGTATCTGTTATGTGTTCTTTGTCTAGGAGGTCTTTGAGGTTTAGGAAGGTTAGATTTAAGTGCCTCAGAACATGTGGGTCTATGTGTATGCCTTGAATCTTGTGTGGTGGGTAGGGCGTGTGTACTGCTGACAACCTTATTGACATTAGGAGTACTTTTATGTGAGAACTTTGCCTCCAGTGACCTTGTGTAAATACATGTCTCACATGTCATATCAGTTTGTTTGAAAATTAACTGGTTGTTGGTAAACATGAAGCAGTTTCTATATTGTCTCAGAATGCCCATATCCACCAAGCTAGTAATAAAGGTTGTGAAAAAGTTCATATCAATGGCAACAGACCTTTTGGATTGATTAGACAGTTGGAGTGAGAATATAAAGCAATGTCTTACAACTCTGGGCTCAGTGCTTGTCACTGCAAACTAGTCCTGTGTGCAACTAGGTACTTGTGAAATTTTGATTGTGATTTTACAGGAAAAGTGTCACTCAGGGTTTATTTGTCTCTACAGGGCACTGCCAAACACTTGATGGGAAACAAATAAGTGGTTTTGAAAGATGGGGGGAGGGTATTGACCTGATAGATAGGGATACAGAGTTCCAGGCCTTAGCAACATAGTACAAGTACAGACAATGCCAATCAGATTTGATAGGTTTGTGGACAGACAGGAGTTTTTGGTTATTTGATCTTAAAGACCGACTAGGAACATATTTGTGTAAAATGTTATTTATGCTGGACAAGCAGATGAATTCTAGATAATTTTATATGTGCTAAGTAGCTGTGTATACGTTAGTTGATGGTGTACTTATAACCAGTTTAGGCTTTTAAGTGCTATACAGTGGTGGGTTCTGAAAGGGGTATTTGTTGCAAATTTAACAACTTTGCTATAGCATTATTCGTGTTTTGATTTTTGGGATGTCTGAAGGCTAGTAAGGATGGCAGCATCATAAAGAAGTGTGGCGAGGAGATAAGTAGTGGCAAGTGTAGCTTTATTTGTGTCAGTGAGAAAGTTTTTTTGGGGGGTGGGGGAGTAGTAGGTTTTTTTTAGGTTTGAGCATGAGTTGTGAGTTACAAAGTCATGTTTTAAGTGCTGTTAAACCATCCTAATTAATTTTTTGGAGGTGAGCCATGTTGTCAGATGTACAAATGAGTACGGAGTCATCTGCTTACTGTATTAAGGAGGCCTGTTGTGTGGATGTGTGGAGGGTGTTGGTGAGAATGTTAGAGAAGGGGACCAAGGATAGAGTCTTGTGGTACATAGGTGGTGACCGGGAGTTATTGAGAGAGGGTGGAGTGCCACTTTACTGACTGATACCTATTGGATAGGTAGCTTTTGATCCATAGAAGGGCGGGCTGAGAGGGACCTAATGAGGACATTTGAAGTAGACGTTTGCTGTGACAAACTGTGTCAAAGGCTTTAGACAAGTCTAGAAATAAGGAGGAGTATGAAATACCATTGGCTGGCATTATTGACAGAATGTAATCCCCAGTGATTTTACAGAAAATCAAAAATGTTATGGTGAACAGGGAAAAATATGAGGCAAAATCAGGGGCAGTCGAAAGATACGGCCCAGATATTTTTGTAAAACACATTGCCCACCTATAGATGGAATATTTGTGAAGTAATTTCATTGTATTTTCAGCAGTATGTATACTTTGGAAATTTTTCAAAAGTGCTTTTGAAATAAAACAGTCAGTTATCTGACTCCATATGTTATCCTTTGGCTGTATATTTCTGAAGCTCAGTGTAAATATCTTTTTGATAGAGGGCATAAGCCAGAGTGTTGTCATGGGACTAAAAATCTCTGCTTCTTTTCAGCTTTGGTGGTGGGTGTGGATGCAGGGGGTTGATCTAAAAAATAACCAGAAGTGGTAATCTCTTTACAGAAATGCATTGAAATAGATGGCTACTCTGAATAGTAATGTGGTGGTCAAATACCATAGCTTTTTGGGATATGAAATCAGTACACTGACAGATGAAATACAATTATTTTGGCAGTCACACATTGCATACAATTAACAATTGCAGTCTAATAATGCATTAATATCTTAATGACTGTCAAGCATAATCATTGTGAGCTAGCCTTCTGTAAGCTGAGACAAGGTCTTTTATGTACCTGTATGTACTGAGAACCAGTAATGCTGGTTTAGATGCTGTTCATTACAACACAATCTATTTTGCCAAATGCAATTGATTGAGAAGTTTCTAATAGGGGAACCCTGCACTTCTCAAGTGGAATAAACTACTACAAAATTACAGGACCTAGCTTATAGTATTACAGTTATGGCATTTGCAGCAGACACTTAATACAGCAACCTCTGAAATGGAAGAGAACTGGCTAACAAATTATCTTTTTTAACTCAGCCATTTTACTTAGAATTTAATCAAATTGCAAATGGAAACATTTTGGTTCACAGTGACACTGTATCACAACACTCAAACAAAACATGTATACCATCTTTTGTCCACACATCATATTGCATTATTTGATGCAAGGGAAGTATGTTATCTCCTGAATTGAACATTATTGCACACCTTAATTACAGTTTGGCAGTATTGTTTATACATTTCTCCCAAGCCTTGTGTTTATTCTTGAGCGCTTTTCTGAATTCCTGTGAAAGTTTAAATACTTTAATAATTGACATTGAGCTGTTAACCCGTTCCTTATACTTATTCCATTCCTATTAATCCAGTTTTTCACAATACAATACTGAACTTGTGATAACAGAGAACATAGCAATCAATTAATCAATAATTAAATAAATACATATTTTTCTGGCATTCAAACCTTTGGGTCTCACATTAAATATACATGCTTCCCGTATTAGTGCTAACTCTAAGATTCTGATTGTTATAATTTAATTGTATTTTGAACACAGTCCCGTAGAATGTGTGTGATGTCAGCTGTTCTGTCTGATTTTCAGTGAATCATACTTTTAGTAAAGCATCTTCCACCCTTGGTTTAATTGCTGTGATGATCAGTTTCATCCCTGGGAATTCCCACCCTTTGGCCCAAATGTTTATCTTGCTGTTCTAAAATGTTGGTGGGGACCCAAGAACACCTGTGTTTTGAAGTTTACCAATGGTGAAGATAAATTAAACCCAGGTGTGCTGTCACTGTTGGTGTTTTCATACTCCAAAGAAAACTGGCAAACCACTTAATAAAACAAAAAAAGAGGCAAAAAAAACTGAAAAAGTTTTTTTATATGTTAGCACTTTCGTCAAGTTTAATAACGCAACTTCTTCACTGTTGCTGTTTTGCTGACTGACTGTTTTTATTTTTTCTTTGTATTACTTCTACCCCACCCTGATAGTACGATATGTGCATCACAAAGGCAGGTTCTGTAATTCAGGCCCCCACTGATTCATGTACAGTTTTGTACATGGGACAAATCTGTCTACAGAGTACGTAGCTGCTTGACATGACTAAAGTCTTTGTGCACCTAGATATTTACCACACTGAGCCACCTCTGCCTTTGCCCCCAAGGATGTACACTGCACGCTGGCATTAACTGCTCACTGTCATTCCTTCCAGAGGCTTGCTCCTGCAGCACCCACCTAACTGGTCAAACCCACGATGTCTGGCTTATAGGACTTTATCTCTTAATGCCACCAAGACAAGCCACCAAGACAGCCTGTTAACTTTATATTCAACATTTTTGAAACTTAGCTGTATAACTTATATTAGATGCCTTTTTACATTCAATAAGACAACCATCATTTTGAGCTTTCATTTTTAGGTGTTTTATCAAAATGAAACTTGTTCAAACAATAACTACCTCCTACAGTACACATAAACTTGGATTTCAGCATCAAATATCTGCTGCCTTGTAGAGTAGGAAGCCTGCTGCATAAATGTGTATTACTTGTTCAGTGAGATACATGAAGTGCCACCATACATCTGCTGATACTCAGAAAAGTATTATCACTTTGCACTTTTTCATACACAGTAGCAGTCATTCTTGGAATCAGTAAAAACAGTTAAGTGTTTTGGAAATATACTGCTGCCCTCTACAGTGACTCTTGCACAGATCGTCCTTGGACACCCACGCATTTGGCATTAACACTGAAAAGCTTGCAAGGTGCTTTTCTGATTATCTTATAGGTTCATAGATTAGTACTAGGCTAACTACCCTTGTGGCCATTTTAATTCTTGCCAATTATCTCATGTAAGAATCAAAACCTGCACCTTGTCTCTGTAAGGTAAACACCTTAACCATTATACCAACCTCCCACCCTAAAGGTTCTACTTATATCAAGATTATGTCATTCCCAATGGGACTCAAACCCACAATCCCTGGCTTAGGAGGCCATTGTCTTATCCATTAAGCCACAGGGGCCTGACAGAATTTGGGTTTAGCTGGACTAGAAACCAGGGTCATCTGTACTATAACCCTTAACTTACAATTGCTGCTACAGGAACAACCAAACACGGGCCTGTCTGAGATGTGAACCTGGGACTTCTCACACCCTAATTGAGAATCATACGGTGCTGCGGTAGCGTTGTCGCCTCACAGTAAGACGTTGTCCTGTTCGATTCTCAGCTAGAGCGTCTTCTGTGTGGAGATATGCATGAATGGGCGTACCTTCGTTGAAGGTTGTGTGTCAGGGCCGGCAACTTGGCACATAAAAATCTACTGACAATCATTAGCGGACCGGAGTTCCGCTGTGGCGACCCCTAACCTGGAAAAGCTGAAAGTCACAACAACAACTCCTAGGCCAGTAAGCCACTGATGCTGCTAATCACTTGCAAAATGTATTGCTTTCTGCTCCTGCTAATAGAAGCTGTGTACTAGAAGTCTCATTGTTTTAATGTGTTTATTCTCACATGCTTAGCTTGAATTTTAATGCAAAGAATTACCCCACCTCACAAGCTGCCTTGCATAAGTCTTTGCATATCAGCTTTACTTTAAGGGCCTGAGAGACACTATATTCTGCCTAGTCTAGATTAGACATTTTCAACCTTTTTCTGGTGGTGGAACCCTACAGAAACTATCATATCTCTTAAGGAATACTGCATAGTCGGTAATGCTTAACTGCAGTTTCTTAATAATTTTATAAATAACACCTGTCTGTAACTGTAGTAAAACTACTTAGAAAGAAAGGCTGTTGAAAATGGCACAAGCAAAGCCAGCAATAGGCAAGGCTGACTTTATAAATGCAAAGAATGTTTCATCATACCTTTTGTACCACTTCAAGAACAACTATGCACTACAACATTTCCTCATATCAGACTATCCATATGGTTATATAATGAAACTTTCAGGCAGTAACAACAGACCATTCAGCAACAAAACACAAAATGGCTGTGCTACCCTTCGAGATTTCAGTACAGTATAATACAGAATTTGTACACACCAATTTATTTGCTCCAGTCGACAACAGTTTATCTTTGCATGTTACTGTGTAAAGCTATATAATATGCCTTTTGAAAAAAAAAATAGTGTTTTTAGCTTAGATTAGATGACATCATGCAGCGAGGCAGAGAAGGCATGCAAAGCAACACCGTATCTCAATCCTTCTACAGGATTTCTTTGTGAAAATGTCACATAGTAACAAGAGAGTATTCAAAAAAAAAAAAAGAAAGAAAGAAACATGTAAGGTTGTTATTCTGCCCCTAAAGATTTCAGAGATTAACCAACATCAGTTGCCCCAAACCTTGCTGTTTTACCCATTTGCTTGTTTAAACCTTTATTAATTTATCTGTGAAAATATTTACAATTTTTACTTATGATGTAACATGCAGTGACATAGTCAGTACAAGTAATCTGTGTAAGCCATTTAACCCTCTACAAATATTATGTTTAGTTATTTCAAAGACCTTGGGTCATTTGTGAGCAGGAATACTCCTCAAAAAAACACATAGAGCACTGCCGTCACTACCAAGTTTTTTTTTTAACACATTCTGGTACCTCACTGGTGCTGAGGGATGAATCCTAACATCTTCCTAGAAGGCCAGCGTATGACTACTGGCATGGGAGCTAGAGGGGATAGGTCAGGGAAAGTGGGAGTGAGTGGTCATTGCTGGGTTTCTCATTTTGCTGGCTTGCTGCTTGTGTGACACCTTGAGGGAGCACTGGGCTTTACACCCACAGAGAATGTGCCTGCTGAGCAAATGCTAACCAGTGATGTGTTGCACCACAAGGCTGGTGTGGAGGCACTCAAGCGTCTTATAGAAGGTGGCACATAGTGGACCTCTATAGGCCTTCTGCAGTGGTTAGGAGTCATGAGGGTAGAGTCCTCCAGGTCTAGTATGTCCTTCTGCCCACATTTCACCTTTCCTGGATAAAAATGGCCTGTATCAGCCCTCCAACCATGGAATGATGGGTTTTAGGACTATTGTCCAGAATGGAAGGTGCGTGGCTACTGCCTTGAAGAAGGAGCAGGCAGATCAATAAGGTAAAGGAAGGGTGCCACTGGGCAATACTCAGGGGATGGGGGAAAGCCCACTTCATCTCTGTCTTTAACCACATCCTTAACCCCCCACTGGGGGGGTGTAATGGTCAAGGTATTTACCTCACAGACACAGGATACAAGGTGTGATTCTCACCTTTAGAAGGGAAATTAACTAGGCTTAAAATTGCCACAAGGGCAGATGGCATAGTGCCTTAGTATGACCCTATTTACAAATCAGCGCACTAGTGAGAATCATGGAAGAACTGTAGTTGACCTGCAGCACGAACCACACTACAAAAAATAATTTTTATTTTTAAATTAAATCACCATTAATTATTTTAAATTTATTCTTACACATTCTGTACCCAGAATGCTTTTACTTCAGCAGGCAATAGTGGGCTGGTATTTTTGCCAAGTTTGGAATTGCTTGCACATTATTTTCAAGCAGGAGCAGCTTTAGGTCAACTGGTGCCCTAGGCAAAAGGGCTGCACAGTACCCCCCACCACACCACCCAGAGCCCCCATCCTGGTCTACCTACATCAAATAAATACTGAACAAGTGCCCCTGCTAGGGTGGTGCCCTAGTTGGCCTATGCCTAAGGCCGGCTATGTCTTCAAGATGACTGCTTCCACAAATACAGCAGAAACAAATTCACTGAAGCAGGCAACCGACGTTTCTTGTGGAATATTTAGCAAACTCTGGCAGAATCATAGGATTCTGTGAAACCTCATTTGAAAATCAGTGGTGTAGGTTCTTTCTAAATGTTAATGTTTCTGAGTCTGGCATAGTCTTCTGTGAATGGCAGAAGTACTTCCTTAATATTTTTGTAGTAAAATTAAGAAGCTAACACGCTTGTTGTATTATTTTCTTCTACAGAAAGTTTTTTGTTTTTATTTAAGTTATGGCGCCACTCAAAGAGAAATGGAGAAAAGAGTGGCTTTAAATGTCAAAACATACACTGGCACATGCAGCGCTGTAAAGGTGATGCTTTGGTGACGTTTCTGTCAGACAAAAGTATATTTTTATTTGGTAACCCCCCCTAATTTCCCTATTAAGAAGCTCTTACATACTCCATTGAAGACAAGCAGCACACAAACACACACACACATGCACACTTTCTTGCACCTTTACACCAGTCGTAACAATGACATCTGTCATAGCCTGGAGTTGAGGGCCCCAGGTTTTTGTTTGAAAATATATTGTTATTTGGTGAAGAATATGTAATAAAAGCTATGTCCTTGTGCTACAGATAGAGTATGGAGCCTGGTTTCATAATGCAGTAATGCACTAGCCTCAGAACATGGCAACAAATGCTGTTACACAATCCAATACTAAAACAGTGCACAAAGTAAGTGATAATGGGAATAGAACACAATAAATGTAGAATTAATCATTGATATATTAACGGTAATGTAACTAGTCACATGTAATAATTTTCCTTTTACAGCTCAGGGAAAAATAGTCAGAAAATAAGTTATATCTTGTATACTTAGAAGAGATACAAAGTAACGAGTCTCTTACTGGATTCCTGTACTCCCAGTGATGGTACTGTATGGTGTCCCCTGGTTCAGTGCAGGAGTTTTGCAGATGCATAAATCTAAAGGAATGCACAGTCATGCACCATGGGGCAGGGAGCATCTGCTGTGCAGCTGCTGCTTCTGCTGCGAGTCCTGTCGGCACTTTGCGTGCAACATTACTTTAACTTCCTCCTGCTCTATGCGAATTACACAAGGACAGCCACTTAGAACATTGAAGTCATCTTCCTTAACTAGTGAGAAGGCAAATAATATGAGCAGTTATCTAATAAAGTTTGTACTAATTCCCAGATGGATTTATGAACAAATATTTTTCTTCTAAGCTTTGGAATAAAATTGGCTAGATAGCTCAGTGTTTTATTATATGAAACATTTGTGCACTAAGCAGTTTTAGCTATACATTTCTTAAGTATGAATGCTACCACTTGTATGATGATATACTAATAAAGCTGACTTTTTACTAACTACTGGAGACAATTAAATAAAAAAATAGCAAAAATGCTTCCATAAGTACTAATATTACAGTAGTAGTAATATGCACTGGTCCAGGCAGTTACATAGAAACATTTCTCTAAGCTAGATAAAAGTCCATCAGTCATGATTTTTACTGCAGAAACACAGTTTTAGAAGAGTCTGCAATCGCTGACTTTTTAGAAAGCATATAAGAAAGCGTTCTGAAAGCTTTGATTACTTTGACATATTGTAGATGTCTGGTATCTTAGACTGTAACACCATTTACTACTCATTTTATAGCCACTTTAAGACCCCTACATTCTAAGTTGGACCTATTGCATCCAGGAAAAACTGTATGGCCATCTCTCTCTCTCTCTCTCTCTTATTTATGAGCTACTGCCGCTCAACTAATTCGCCCTATTTTGTTTATAACTAGTCTGTTCTCTGCCTTACTCATAACTTTGATTTGGGAATCCCTTACATTCTTCTGAATACTTTTTTCTTCTTGCAGTGTTTGGTTTAAAAAAAAAATTTCATCCAAAGGGTGCGGAAGAATTCATCTTATTTGTCCTATTTTTATCTATCATGCATGCTAAAGTTACCATGTAACACCTGTTTTGTCTGACAAATAATCTGTAACTGTAGTTAAATGTTCTGTTTGTTAGTGTCTTTTATGTGGAGCTTTTCACCCTGGGCCTCTACTGAAAATGGACATATATCCAGTTAGACTAGCCCGATCAACAAATGTAAAATAAAATAAAAATAAATAAATAAATGTTAATCTTTTAAACATTTCCTCTTTCTTCCTCACCACACCTCACCCAGTAGTTATTCCTACATGTGACCCCTTTTCCTGCCATATTCCTGTTTCTGACCATATAAATTTACCTAGCACTATGGATGGACAGCTTCCCACAATTTTTAAAGCCAGCTTGGTCGACATGGGCATCCTGAGGCAGTATAGCAATTGCCTTGTACACAGACAACCCCCTGCTTCTACTCCACACAAATTCAACATGTTAAGAGATGCAACTATATTAAAAACCTTGAATCCATGCTCTCTCACACACCAGTCAGTACATGTGACACACTGAGCAGGTTGTCAGCGTGCACATCTCACCACCTACTCCACCCAAACCCATATCATACATACCTACATAAGGGGAAGTCCTCTCCAGAAACTTAACTAAACACCACAGACCTCCCAAACACAAGCCTGCTACACATAATACTTCCTCTGCAGAACACAATGCACACAATAGCTCATGCACCAGTGTCTCACCTGACAGGTCCATAAGGCTAAACACTAAACCTAACATATTAGTTATAGGTGACTCCATCCTGAGACACATCCTGAGTCCCTCTCACCAGGCTGGATTAGGAAAAGGCCACAGTCAGCTGTCTGTCAGGTGCCAGGATCCACCATATCACACATGCACTCAAGTATCTCATCAACAGGTACTGTCATGACTCTGTCATAGTCCACATTGGTGTGAACGACTTGAGATGTACCTTTCTAGACTGTATGAAGAGAGACATGACTAAGCTCTCAGACTATGTGTCTCAGGCAGGTATGTCCCTAGTCTTAAGCAGCATTTTACCTTCACCTAGAATGATGCCTCAATACAAACAGAAAATGATTGCCTTCAATAATTGGCTTAGTTTTTGGTGTCATTCTAAGGGAATCCAGTATCTGTCAGCCTGGGATGACATGATCGACTGACTTCGATGCTTTGCCAGAGATGGTCTTCATCTGTCACCCCTGGGATTTTGGCTACTGGCTAAGATTCTTGCCACCCCCATAGTGCCTTTTTTAGGAAGTTTCACAAGGACAAAACTCCTGATGTAAAAATACCAATGAAAAGCAACCTCAAGGTCATGCTGCTAAACGCTAGGAACCTTAACATGAAACTGCACTCACTAGAAGCAGTCCTCACCCTGGAGGATGCAGACATTTGTGAAGTCACAGAGACCTGGTTCAAGGCTGTGGAGACCACCCCAGCCATACCAGGTAGCACCTCCGTCCACACGTTCAGACCACAAACAGACGGCAAGAAAACTAAAGGAGGCAGTGTATCAATATTCATCAAAGATAAGTACGGCTGTAGACTGGATAAACAGTATGAGGCCTTAGATATACTTCACATGCAATTAACGGTTGGTAGGACACCTATTTAAGTCATAGCCAGCTACAGAACCCCCTAGATGAATCAGAGCACCCACTCTGCCTATTTGGATCAACTTGAGTCTATCAAGATACGTCCGAACACCATGGTTTGGGCGACTTTAATTACCCTAGCATTGAGTGGGTGAAGTACTTGTGCTCAAGCTCACCTGCCCAAAGGTTCCTCAACTTTATCACCTCCAATGCCCTGGACCAGCTGGTTGACACTCCCACTAGGTGTGCCAACATCATGGATCTGGTGCTTACAAATGTGGGAGACTAATGTAGCACCCCCACTGTGAGTTCATCCCTGGCGAGATCTGACCACAGATTGGTCTCATTTGTAGTAACTATCATACCCAACACCCTCCCCCCCCCAGCAGTAACTAGACTAAAAAACTTCTCTAAAGCAGATTATAACCTCCTACGGGATGGTATAAATAGCTTCACTGCACCCCCCCCCCAGACAGAACTGGTAACTATGCCGAGCTGTACACTAATACCCTATACAAGCACCTGTATAACTGCATTGATTCAGCAGTACCTGTTAGCACCAAAACAAGCTCTTCAAGGAAGAGCAAACCTGCCTGGTGGACAACCACCATTAACAGGCTTTACAGTAAAAGGAAGAAACTGCTAAGAGTAAGAAGAAGCGGGTATTACAATGGAGACACTCCCTCCTCAGATTAAATAAGCAAATAAGATTTCTTCTGAAGTCCTCCAAAGCAAACTTCAAATCCAAGTTACCTTTCTCAACAAAGGACAATCATAATGCGTTCTTTAGTTACATCCATAGCCTAAAAGGTAAGGCCCAGATTTGTGCCGAACTGGTAGTTAATGGTAACACATATACTGTGCCGATGGATGTAGCTAACCTGTTAGCTGACAGGTTTGGTAAAAACTTCACTCCCCTGTCCCCATCACACCTACCTCATGACATCTTTACCACCTGTCCCCTTCCTTGTATCTCTAAAGAGCAGGTCGTAAACACCCTCTCTAAGCCCAAAAACATAGCATCAGTGTGATCTGATAACATCCCAGGCTGCGTTCCTACATGGGCTCAAACAAGAATTAGCATCTCCATTGGGTACTCTTTTCAGTCACAGTCTAAGCACCAGATTCATCCCAGCTGAATGGAAAACAGCCACTGTTATCCCCTTGCACAAAGGTGGTGTTTCTACTGACCCAGGAACTACAGACCTATTAGCCTGACTAGCCTTATCTGCAAGGCCATGGAGAGAATCATCATGGAACTTTTCAACAAAGATATAGGTAGTCTCCAAACACTAGATCCGACCTAGTTTGAATTTGTGAAGGGGAGATCATGCCTGTTAAACCTGGTGGACTTCTTCAAGACAGTCACTAGGGCCCTGGATGAGGGGAAGTCTTTGCATACAGCTTACCTGTACCTAGCCAAGGTATATAGGTTCATAGGTTCATATTAGGCTATCTGCCCTAGGGCATTTATAAGCCTAGCCAGAGTTGTGTGGCTTTCACCACCCCTTAGGTTGAAGAATACTATACCCATTAGTTTGCATGCCTCTGCCCAGCAGTGATACAGAGATGATCCCCGGGGTAAACCTACGATCTCCCATCCACCGGTCAAGATTCCTCTTGAACAGAGCCAGCAAGGTGCTCTGTCTCACATGGACCAGGATTCTGTTCCACAGCATAGGGAGTCTCTGAGTGATGAATCTGTCCCTCCAGCACGTCCTATTTATATCCGTGTTGAGGTTTAAGTCTCTTGCTCTTGTGGCTCTGGTGGATTTGGATTTTTTGAGGAGGAGCATGTCCATTAATTCCGGGTTGGATATGGCCTTGTATGTCAGGCACAGGTCACCTCTGAGCAGACGGTATGTGACTGAATAGAGCTGGAGTTTCTTCAGTCGGGCAGCATATGGCATATTTTTGAGCCCCTTTATCCGTTTGGTGAGGAACTTTTGGGGTCTTTCCAATTGCTGCAGGTGTCGGGTAAGATACATTCCGAATGGGGCATTGTACTCAATCATTGGTCTGATAAGTGAAGAGCACAGGGGAACAATGACCTCCCTTGATCTGGACGTGAATCCCTTCATAATCAGGTGGGCAATGTAGAAGGTCCTCCTAACCACTTTGGCAATGTGAGTGTCAAAAGAAAGGTTACTGTCAACTTGGGTCCCCAGGTCCCTGATAACCTCTTCTGTGCTTAATGGATTGCCACCTATGTGGTAACTTGGGGTTACCTTGTTTTTACCAAAGGGTATGACTATACATTTTTTGGCGTTTAGCTTAAGGCCATGGCTCTGGCACCAGTTATCTGTTTCTATGAGACCTCTCTGAAGGATATCTGTGTCTGATGGATTTTCAACTATGGCGCCCAGTTTGCAGTCATCTGCAAACTTTGTCAGCCACAATCCTCCTATGTTTGCCTGCACTTCTGAAAAGTAGATGCCGAACAAGAGGGGCCCAGGACTGAGCCCTGTGGGACACCGCTTGTGACCGGCTGGAGTCTGACATGGCACCAGCAACTCTAACCCTGTGGGTTCTGTCCTTGAGCCAGTTTGCAACCCATCTTGTGACATATGGGTTTACATTTAAGCTGGTGAGCTTTTCTATGATACCCGAGTGGGGTATTGTGTCGAAAGCTTTTGCAAGGTCAAGGTAGGCTGTGTGAACTGCCTTACCCTCATCAATGGCCTTGGTGACTGTTTCAAAAAAGTCGACCAAGTTCAAGAGGCATGATCTGCCCTTGACAAAGCCGAATTGGGTAGGATCCAATGTCTGTAGGTCCCCTATGTCTTTATTTATGAGTTCCATTATGATCCTCTCCATAGCTTTGCAGACCAGGCTTGTTAAGCTTATGGGGAAGTAATTACCAGGGTCCGTATAAGCACCGCCTTTGTGGAGTGGGACCACAGTTGCCGTACGCCACTCTTTGGGTATGTATCCTGTGGTAAGGCTAAGATTAAACAGCAGCCTTTTGTGTGGGTTTAGTTCCTCATTGAGTTCGTGTAGCACACAGCCGGGGACACCATCCGGTCCCATTGATGCTGTGTTTTTAGCTTTAGAGAGAGCAGCTCTCACCTGGGCATTTGAGATGATTGGGAGGCTACACTCTGCTGGGATAGATATTTCTCCTTTTGGGGGGGAGGGAGGAGAGAAATTTTCACTGAACCTGTCTGCCAGTATGTTTGCAATGTCTGTGGGTTTAGTTATTTTTGTATCATTTTGGACTAATTCTGAGGATATCTGGGAGTTTCCACCCAGATTTCTAACATAGCTAAAGCAGGCCTTATGATTGTCTTTTGAGTCCTTGGCGATTTTTCTCTCAAAGTTGGCCTTGGATGATTTTATGAGTGATCGTAGTTTTTTACTAGTATTGATCAGAGATGTCTTCCCTTTTAGGGATTTTGCTCTATCTTGTAGTAGCTTTCTTCTCTTGTTGTAAAGTTTGTTTATGGCTGGGGTCCACCAGATCGGGCGCTTGCCTTTGGTGGAAAGGGTCTTGATTTTATTTGGGATTGCTTGATCCATGCAATCCTGGAGGTGCTCGTAGAAAGTATTTGTAAGGGATTCAGCAGCGTGGGTTGTGGTTTCCAATGGCTCAGGGGCCTTGAAGGATACCACACCAGTTTTAAGAAGTGTGAAGTTGGCTTTTGAGAAGTTCTTCACTGTGGTCATTTTTGTTGGGGTGGGGGTGGGATGTGGATCTCCAGTGAGATTAGTTTATGGTCTGATCTCACCAATGAGGGATATACTTCCGGTGTGGAGCATTTTGTCCCCATGTTTGTGATGATCAGGTCTAGTATATTTTCACCTCTTGTGGGAATGGTGACAAGTTGTTCCATAGCATTTGAGTTTATGAACTCCAGGAACCTTTGGGCTATGGTATTGGGGCTTGAGTAATTTTCCCAGTCTATGTTTGGGTAGTTGAAGTCACCCAATATGATGGTGTTTGGAGAGACATTTATACTCTCCAGTGTCTTCAGGAAGGCTGTGTGGGGTTCCTGAGTTTGAGAGGGTGGCCTGTAACATGCTACAAACTGTAGAGCAGTTTTGCCTATGGTTAATTGCACCTGAATGGTCTCTGATGCTTCGTGAGTTGCCACCAGCCTGGAGGTGTGGGTATCCTTGATGAATATGGATACACCCCCTCCTTTTGTGGTACGGTCCGGGTTTTGGGGCCGGAACACATGATATGAGGTAAAACCTGATAGTGCCGGGGTGTTCTCAGGAGCCTTGAACCAGGTTTCAGTCACAGCATAGACATCGATGTTCTCCATACTGAGGAGGGCTTCGAGGGCATGCATCTTGAGATTTAGACTTCTGGCATTGAGCAGCATTACCCTTAGTTTTTTTCCATTATTGTTTTCTAGGGCGGTGGGTTTAGAATTTGAGCCTTGTCTAAAAAAGGCACTATGGGGGTGGCAAGAGCCTTTGCCAATATCCGGAAACCCAGGGGTGACAGGTGCAAGCCGTCCCTTGCGAAGCAGCGTGGCTTGTCAAGCATGTTATGCCAGGCAGACAGACAGACAGATCCCCTTAGAATGACACCAGAAATTAAGCCAATTATTAAAACTGATCATTTTGTCTCTGTATTGTGGCATCATTCTTGGTGAAGGTAGGATACTGCTCAGGGTCAGGGTCATACCAGCCTGGGCTACATAATCTGAGAGCTCCTTTATGTCTCTTTTCATGTAGTCCAGGGAGGTACGTCTCAGATCATTCACACCGGCATGGACAATGACTGAGTCATACTTGTACTTGCTGTGGAGTGACCTGAGTGCTTGTGTTATGTGGCGGATTCTAGCGCCCGACAGGCAGCTTACTGTGACCCTCTCCTTGTTCAGTCTGGTGAGTGGGACGTCAGTGTGTCTGACTATGGAGTCACCTATGACAAATGTGTCTGGGATTGTGTTTGGCCTTAAGGGCTGTGACTGATTTGCACACTGACTTTGTGATCTATGTGTTGCTTGTGTTATGTCATGAGGTGGCAGTTGTTTGGGTGTCTGCTTTGGAGGCCTCTGCTGTTTTGGTAGATTTTTGATCAGTGCCTCCGAGTATGTCTTTGTGTGTTTATGTGTTTGATTTGTAGTTGTGATAGTTCTATGTGAGACTGGGTTTGTGGTGTGTGTGGTTACCTTCTCCTCCTGTCTGGTTTTGCCAGTCCTGAGTTGACAGAGCTCAGCCTCCAGTTTGGCTATATAGTTGCATCTCTCACATGTATTTGTGTTTTGTGGGAGGAGGAGAGGGTTGTCTGTGTACATGAGGCAATTGTAACATTGCCTCAATATTCCCAGATTCACCAGCTGAGCAGGAGAGGACGCTAGCAACTGACCCTTTGACATGCTAGAAGAAATGAAAAAGTTTGCTGTGTAACTGAGTCAGAAAGGACCTATAGGGAAGTGGGTACTCAAGGGGGTTTTAAGCTAGTGAAGTACTTTGTATAATATAGAAGTGCTTTACCTGACTAAAAAATGCTTTAGGAACAAGTGCTGAGCTTTACAGATAGAGAATAGACTGTTTAGATTACAAGTAGAGCAGTTCTTTACGGAGCCAGAAATAGTTTAACCTTGTTTAACCGGCACTGCCCGATGGTGCTCTAGTGGCAACTCCGTGCTAAATGCAGAAAAGGCAATAAGTCAGTAGTACAGGCTAGCACACATTAGTGGGCAGCCAAACAATTAAATTAAACAGCAAACAAACACTTTTCGACTTGAATTAGACTAATTTCAACTAAAATGTACTTTTAAGTGCAGATAATAAAAAATGCAGTAAATAACTATGAAAACAGTTAAAGCTTGCTCTAGGTAAGCAGTAGAAGGTAAAACAAATATAAAAAACAGCAGGATAATTAGTCAGGAAAGCAGTCACTATTTTTCAGTTCTCTGTAGCCAGGAAGACTCAACAGGACCACGTGGAGCTGTGTCTGAGCAATATGGCTTCAAAATAATGCCAGAGGCAGATTTTAACCAGGAAACTTCAAAAGAGCTAGAAATGGTCCAAAATGACCAATTACTACAGCTTCTTGTGCTGAGGTCACTTCCCTCAAGGACGGGTAGGCTATTCAAGGCTCCCCACTCCCACTGGTGAGCTAAGAAACTTCCTTCTATCCAAGTAAGGCAATGGACAACACAGGAACTACAACACAGCCCAGGATACAGCAAGGCCTGTAAACTGGTCTAACTAGTTTAGGAGAGGCAGGAAAACAAGGAATATTTTTTTTTTTTGTCTTTAAATAGAAACACACAGAAATGCAGAAAAGGCAATAAGTCAGTAGTACAGGCTAGCACACTTTAGTGGGCAGCCAAACAATTAAATTAAACAGCAAACAAACACTTTTCGACTTGAATTAGACTAATTTCGACTAAAATGTACTTTTAAGTGCAGATAATAAAAAATGCAGTAAATAACTATGAAAACAGTTAAAGCTTGCTCTAGATAAGCAGTAGAAGGTAAAACAAATATAAACAACAGCAGGATACTTAATCAGGAAAGCAGTCGCTTTCTTTCAGTTTTCTGTAGCCAGGAAGACTCAACAGGACCACGTGGAGCTGTGTCTGAGCAATATGACACTATCCCCACTCAGGCATCATTGACAAAGTCTCTCAGCTAGATATCAACCTTTATATTGTAATGTGGGTTGCAAACTGGCTCACTGATAGAACTCATACAGCCAAAATAGGAGAATCCACCTCCGACAGCAGACCCATAACAAGTGGCATGCCACAGGGATGGGTCCTGGGGCCTCTACTGTTCAGAATCTATTTCTCTTAAGTACAAGCTAAAACCAAGGGACTGTGGCTTATGACTGCAAACTGGGTGTAGTCATAGGATCTCCAAATGATGTCAACATCTTTCAAGAAGGTCTTACACAAGCAAATGACTGGTGCCAAAGTCATGGCCTCAAACTCAATGCAAAAAATGAATTAGCATCCCTTTTGGTAAGCGCGATGTTCCTGCAAATTACCACATCAATAGCAATACTCCTTAAGTTGGTACCATCTCCATTTTAATTATTAACCGACATGACTTGTGTCATTATATGTTAGACACAGATTAAGCTGTCTATGTATGCACTCAGTGGTGAGAGATCTGGGCACTCAGGTTAACAGCAACCTTGCCTTTAATCACCATGTTTCCACAGTGGTAGGAAGGGCATCCTATATGGCTCATCTCATAGGTAGGGGCATTGCCTCAAGAAAAGCAGAAGTTATCATCTCCCTGTACTCTTCACTCATTAGGCCAGTAATTGAGTACAACACCCCTTTTTTATGTACCTTTCAAAGCACCTGCAGCAAATGGAGAGACCACAAAGGTTCCTCACAAGGAAAATTCAAAGTCTTCAGCAGCTGTCCCATGTGGATCGGCCAAAATCAATGTTACTTTATTCTGTTTTATACAGACTACTCAGAGGCGATCTCTGCCTTGCATATAAGGTGAACTCTGACCCTGGTTTATTGGAAATGCTGCACATCTGGTATGTGACATCAATAGAACCTGCTGGAGGGACAGATTTGTCTCCCAGAGGTTACCACACCTCTGGAATAGACTCACACTTCACATAAACAGAGCACCTCATTGGCCCTCTTCAAACACAGTCTAGACGACTGGATGGGTAACCTTAAATTAATCCCAGGGGTTCCACCTGTGTCCCTCTTGGACAGGGGCAATAGGTGCTGATTGTGGTAACAAGAGTAAACTTGGGTAGGTTTGCAAGGGCCTCAGGTCATTAGCCTAGTAACTTCCTATGATCCTAAGTACACCATCTCCATTTTGATTATTAACAGACGTAACTACTGTCATTATATGTTAGATAGATTAAGCTGTCTATGCAACCCATCTCTCTGGAGAGTTTGGAAAAGAATAAGAATGTACCATTTTATTCTCGTAAATGAAGTCTGTTGCATAATATTTTTGTGTTTTTTGCCTACTTTAAGTTTTATTTAAAAAACTAATCACTTTTTCTGGTGATATATATCGATATGTTTATATATCTTTGTGTAGGTGCATATATATATATATATATATATATATATTTATATATTTATATATATTTATATATATATATATATATATATATATATATATATATGTGTGTATGTATGTATATACACATGTAAGTGTGTGTGTGTGTGTGTGTGTGTATGTATATATATATATGTATGCATGTATATATATATATATATATTGTCTTTCGGCTTTTTCCCAGTAAGGGGTTGCCACAGCGGAACTCCGGCCCGCTAATGACTGGCAGTAGATTTTTACGAAACGCCAAGGTGCCAGCTCAGCGCCCAACCTTCAACGAAGGCGCGCCCATTTACGCGTGCATGTCTTTCAAATGCTTCCCAACTGCAGGGAGGACATGCAGACTCCACACAGGAGGCACTCTCAAGCCACACCAAGAATCGAATGGGAGAACCTCTTGCTGTGAGGTAACAACGCTGCTGCCTTACCACCGCGGCTTATATATACATATATGTATATATATATATATATATACATATATATATATATATATATATATATATATATATATATATATGTATATATGGGTCACCTCATTTTGTCGACAGTTCATTTCACTGACAACCAAGTCAGCAGGCCCAATTCACTGAAACTTCATTTCACCGACACTCATTTCGTCGAAAATGTTATATAGCCTATTCCCCACTGTAGAGTGACCCTGGAGTTAGAATATATAGTAAGGGGGTGTGGGGGGCACAGCCCCCCACATATCATAAACGTTTTACAGTATACAGATGCATTCTTACAAGTGCAATGAATAACTATTACCAAAAAAATTATAGAACCCCAGTATGTGGGTGGCTTTGCCCCCCCAACCCCCCCTTACTATATATTCTGATTCCAGGGTCGATCTACAGTGGGGAATAGGCCATATATAATTTTCGACAAAATGAGTGTCGGTGAACTGAAGTGTCAGTGAAATGAAGTTTCAGTGAATTGGGCCTGCTGACTTGGTTGTCAGTGAAATGAACTGTCGACAAAATGAAGGTCGTCCATATTTTATATATATATATATATATATATATATATATATATATATATATATATATATATATATATATATATATATATATATGTATGTGTGTGTGTATGTATACTTATGTGCACACACACACACATATATATTTATAGATATGCATATATATATATATATATATATATATATATATATATATGAGTTTATAACTATTGACTGAAATCTACAAGCATCAAAACACAGCAGACTCACAGTGTAAAAATTAACCTACCGAAAACCTCAAGAGAGCCAATGTGCAAAAACAAAAATGAACAGTTTTGCCCCCCCAACCCTACACCTCAACTTTGAACAATCCTTTTTGTAACACTGCCACTACAGAAGACACTCAGACGCACAGCACATACAAAAGCAAACATGCACAAGACTAAACCTATCCTCTTCCATCTTCCTTAATCTAACCCTAATGTGGGAGCACTTGTACAAACACTCCCACTCCATAACCAGTTTATCTGAAACTTTCAGCCCAACACCTAATGCAGACACTTCAATTAAATCCAGAACTTACAGCAGTAACATACGAAACACAAACTTAACTTCTGCTCAGACCTACACCACAAACAACAAAACACATAGACAACACTGAATCTGTCCACTTTCCTAGCCTGTTCTGTAACCCTAAACCATAAATCACTCACACATGCATGCTGTAACCCAATACTGAAACTTTTAGTATATCCAAAATTTTCTGCAGTATTGCAAAACACGCACTTAACTTCTGCAATTCTGCTTTTGACATTGACAGCACTCAAAACACGGGTGCACTACACACTACACTCTTTCAACCAAATGATATGTGTACAAATTGTACATGATTTGGCAATGGTATTTCTTGTTTCATGACCTTCTGAACGCTTTGGAGAGTAAAACTTTAGGTACTATTGGCGAAATAACTCTGACCATGTGGGTTCTATCTCTGAGCCAGTTTGCAACCCATCTCGTGACACAGGGGTTGATATTCAAGCTGGTAAGCTTATTTATAATGCGAGAGTGGGGTATTGTGTTGAAAGCCTTTGCGAGGTCCAGGTAGGCTGTGTGGACTACCTTTCCCTCATCTATGGCC
Organism: Protopterus annectens; assembly: GCF_019279795.1. NCBI lineage: Eukaryota > Metazoa > Chordata > Ceratodontiformes > Protopteridae > Protopterus > Protopterus annectens. Next base: position 5,409,863 of record NC_056727.1, on the reverse strand, counting down.
TTGGTAACTGTTTCAAAGAAGTCAACCAGGTTTAAGAGGAAAGATCTACCTTTAACAAAGCCGAATTGGGTAGGGTCCAGTGTCTGAAGGTTCCCAATGTCTTTGTTTATGAGATCCATGATGATGCGCTCCATAGCCTTGCAGAACAGGCTTATAGGGCGATAGTTCCCGGGATCCATTGTGGCGCCACCTTTGTGGAGCGGGATAACTGTTGCTGTACGCCATTCTTTGGGTACATATCCTGTAGTAAGGCTGATGTATCGCGCAGCGCCATTTAAGCAGGTTTAAACTATTTCCGGCTCCACAAAGTCTGCTCTTCAATTTTTCCCTTTGAACTAGTCAAACTCTCAAAGTAAGCACGCAACTTTCCTTTTACAGCCCAGCACTTGCTCAAATTTCTCGGTAAGCACTAACAAACAATAGTACTACACCCCTTTATACTATTTAGATGTACAAGGCTCCCTATTTGTCCCTTCTGGACAATCAATAAACCAGTTCTTTAAACTATTCAGGCATGTCCAAAGGGCAGTTTCAAGTATACTCTCCAGTCCAGCTGGTTCATAGGTTCATAGGTTTATACTAGGCTATCTGCCCTAAGGCATTTATAAGCCTAGCCCAAATTTTTGTGGCTTACGCCACCCCTTATATGAAAAAAATACTGTGCCCATTAGTTTGTTGTGCCTCTGTCCAGCAGTGACACAGAGATGATTCCCGGGGTAAACCTACGATCTCCCATCCACAGGTCTAGATTTCTCTTGAACAGAGTCAGCGAGGTGCTCTGCCTCACATGGACCGGGATTTTATTCCACAGCATAGGGAGTCTCTGAGTGATAAATCTATCCCTCCAGCACGTCCTATTTATATCCGTGCTAAGGTTTAAGTAGCTTGCTCTAGTGGTTTTGGTGGATTTGGATTTTTTTAGGTGGAGCATGTCCATTAATTCCGGGTTGGACATGGCCTTGTATGTCAGGCACATGTCACCTCTGAGCAGACGGTATGCGACTGAATAGAGCTGGAGTTTCTTCAATCTGGCAGCATATGACAGATTTTGGAGTCCCTTTATCCTTTTGGTGAGGAACTTTTGGGGTCTCTCCAATTGCTGCAGATGTCGGGTGAGATACATCCCGAATGGGGCATTGTACTCGATCATTGGTCTGATAAGTGAAGAGTACAGGGAACAATGACCTCACTAGATCTGGATGTGAATCCCTTCATGATCAGGTGGGCAATGTAGAAGGTCTTTCTAACCACTTTAGCAATGTGAGTGTCAAAGAAAGGCCACTGTCAACCTGGGTCCCCAGGTCCCTGATAACCTCTTCTGTGCTTAGTGGATTGCCACCTATATGGTAGCTTGGGGTTACCTTGTTTTTCCCAAAGGGTATGACTATACATTTTTGGCGTTTAACTTCAGGCCATGGCTCTGGCACCAGCTATCTGTTTCCGTGAGTCCCTTCTGAAGGATATCCGTGTCCGATGCACTTTCCACTATGGCCCAGTTTGCAGTCATCTGCAAACTTTGTCAGCCAAAGTCCTCCCATGCTGGCCTGTACTTCTGAGAAGTAGATGCCAAACAATAGGGGCCAAGGACCGAGCCCTGTGGGACACCACTTGTGACCGCTTGGAGTCTGACACAGCGCCAGCAACTCTAACCCTGTGGGTTCTGTCCTTAAGCCAGTTTGCAACCCATCTTGTGACATATGGGTTTACATTTAAGCTGGTAAGTTTTTCTACAATACCCGAGTGGGGTATTGTGTCAAAGCCTTTGCAAGGTCAAGGTAGGCTGTATGGACTGCCTTTCCTCATCAATGGCCTTGGTGACTGTTTCAAGAAGTCGACCAAGTTCAAAAGGCATGATCTTCCCTTGACAAAGCCAAACTGGGTCAGGTCCAATGTCTGCAAGTCCCTATATCTTTGTTTATGAGCTCCATTATGATCCTCTCCATAGCTTTGCAGACTAGACTTGTTAAGCTTATGGGCGTTAATTACCAGGGTCCGTGAGGCGCCTTTGTGGAGTGGGACCACAGTTGCCGTCGCCACTCCTTGGGCACGATCCTGTGGTAAGGCTGCGATTAAACAGCTGCCTTATGTGCGGGGTTAATTCCTCATTTAGCTCGTGTAGCACACAGCCGGGGACACCATCCGGTCCCATTGATGCTGTGTTTTTAGCTTTAGAGAGAGCAGCTTTCACCTGCGCATTTGAGATGTCCAGGAGGCTACACTCAGCTGGGATAGTTATCTCTCCTTTAGGGGGGGAGAGGGGTGAAGTTTGCACTGAACCTGTCTGCCAGTATGTTGGCAATGACTGTGGGTTCAGTGATTTTTGTATCATTTTGAACTAATTCTGAGCATATCTGGGAGTTTCCACCCAGGTTCCTAACATAGCTGAAAAAGGCCTTATGATTGTCCTTTGAATCCATGGCAATTTTTCTCTCAAAATTGGCCTTAGTTGATTTTATGAGTGCTCGTAATTTTTTACTAATAATGATCAGGGGTGACTTCCCTTTTATGGATTTTGTTCTATCATGTAATAGCTTTCTCCTCTTATTGTAAAGTTTGTTAATGGCTGGGGTCCACCAGACTGGACGTTTGCCCATTGTGGAAAGAGTCTTGGTTTTATTTGGGATTGCCTGATCCATGCAGTCCTGGAGGTGTTCATAGAAGGCATTTGTAAGGGCTTCCGCAGCTTGGGTTGTGGTTTCCTCTGGCTCAGGGGCCTTGAAGGATACCACACCAGTCTTGAGTAGTGTGAAGTTTGCTTTAGAGAAGTTCTTCACTATGGTCTTTTGTTTGGGGTGGGGGGATGTGGATTTCCAGTGAGATTAGTTTATGATCAGATCTCACCAATGAGGGATATACTTGCGGTGTGGAGCATTTTGTCCCCATGTTTGTGACAATGAGATCTAGTATATTTTCCTCTCTCGTGGGAACAGTGACTAGCTGTTCCATGGCATTTGAATTTATGAACTCCAGGAACCGTTGGGCTAGAAAGTTAGGGCTTGAGTAATGTTCCCAGTCTATATTCGGTAGTTGAAGTCACCCAATATGATGGTGTTTGGAGATACATTTATACCCTCCAGTGTCTTCAGGAAGGCTGTGTGGGGTTCCTGAGTTTGAGAGGGTGGCCTGTAGCATGCTACAATTTGTAGAGCAGTTTTGCCTATGGTTAGTTGCACCTGGATGGTTTCCAGCTTATGCTTTGCCACCAACCTGCAGGTGTGGGTATCCTTTATGAATATGGATACACCCCCTCCTTTTGTGGTGTGGTCCGGGTTTTGGGGCCGGAACGCATGATATGAGGTAAAACCTAATAGTGCCAGGGTGCTCTCAGGAGCCTTGAACCAGGTTTCAGTTACAGCACAGACATCGATGTTCTCCATACTGAGAAGGGCCTCGAGTGCGTGCATTTTGAGATTTAGACTTCTGGCACTGAGCATCATTACCCTCAGTTTCTTCCCATTTTTGTTTTCTAGGGTGGTAGGTTTAGAATTTGAGCCTTGCCTAAAAAAGGCACTATGGGGGTGGCAAGAGCCTTAGCCAATATCCGGAATCCCAGGGGTGACAGGTGCAAGCCGTCCCTTGCGAAGCAGCGTGGCTTGTCAAGCATGTCATCCCAGGCAGACAGACACTGGATCCCCTTTGAATGACAGCAGACATTAAGCCAATTGTTAAAGCTGATCATCTTGTCTCTATATTGTGGCATCATTCTTGGTGAAGGAAGGATACTGCTCAGGGTTAGGGTCATACCTGCTTGGGCTACATAATCAGAGAGCTCCTCTATGTCTCTTTTCATGTAGTCCAGGGAGGTACGTCTCAGGTCGTTCACACCAGCATGGACAATGACTGTGTCATATTTGTACTTGCCGTGGAGTGACCCGAAGTGCTTGTGTTATGTGGCGGATTCTAGCCCGATAGGCAGCTTACTGTGACCCTCTCCTTGTTCAGCCTGGTGAGTGGGACGTCAGTGTGTCTGACTATGGAGTCACCTATGACAAGTATGTTTGATGTTGTATTTGGCCTTAAGGGCTGTGACTGCTTTGCACACTGCTTTTGTGGTTTATGTGTTGCTTGTGGGGTGTCTTGAGGTAGCAGTTGTTTGGGTGTCTGCTTTGGAGGCCTCTGCTGTTTAGGTAAATTTTTACTCAGAGCCTCCGAGTATGTCTTTGTGTGTTTATGTGTTTGATTCAGTGGAGTGGTAGCATTATGTGAGGCTGGTTTTGTGGTGTGTGTAGTTGCCTTCTCCTCCTGTCTGGTCTTGCCAGTCCTGGTGAATCTGGGAATCTTGAGGCAATGTTACAATTGCCTTATGTACACAGACAACCCTCTCCTCCTTCCAACAAACTCAAATGTATGTGAGAGATGCAACTATACAGCCAAACTGGAGGCCAAGCTCATTCAACCCAAGACTGGCACAGTCAGTCAGGAGGATCAAGAAACCACTCGCACCACACAACCAGTCTCACATAGACCAATCGTATCAGCAAACAAGACACATAAAGACACAAAAACATACTTGGAGGCACTAAATAAAAAGTTGCCAAAGCAGCAGAGACCTCCAAAGCAGACATCTAAGCAACTGCTACTCCACAACAATATTCACGTATCACATACTTCACAAAGTTAGTGTGCCACACAGTCACAGCCCTTAAGGCTAAATAACACACCAAATACACTAGTAATAGAAGACTCTATTGTCAGGCACACTGACGTCCCACTCACCAGACTGAACAAGGAGAAGGTCACTGTAAGCTGCCTGTTGGGTGCCAGGATCCGCCACATAACACAAGCACTCAGGTCACTCCAAAGCAAGTACAAATATGACTCTGTCATTGTCCATGTTGGTATGAATGACCTGAGTTGTACCTCCCTGGACTACATGAAAAGAGACATAGAGGAGCTCTCTGATCATGTAGCCCAGGCCGGTATGACCCTGACCCTGAGTAGCATCTTGCCCTCACCAAGGATGATGCCACAGTATAAAGACAAAATGATCATTTTTAACAATTGGCTAAGCTATTGGTGTCATTCAGAGGGGATCCAGTGTCTGTCAGCCTGGGATGACATGCTTGACAAGCCACATTACTTCATTAGGGACAGCTTGCACCTGTCACCCTTAGGCTTTTGAATACTGGCTAAGGCTCTTGCCACCCCCATAGTGCCTTTTTTAGGCAAGGCTCAAAAGACAAACCCACCTCCATAGACAACACAAGAAACAAAAAACTAAGGGAAATGCTACTCAACGCCAGAAGTCTAAACCTCAAGATGCATGCACTTGAGGCACTCCTCAGTATGGAGAAAATCGATATCTGTGCAGTAACAGAAACTTGGTTCAAGGCTCCAGAGAGCACCCCAGCACTACCAGGATATAACTCACACCATGCTATTTGGCCCCAGAACTCGGACCGAAATACAAAAGGTGGGGGAGTATCCATTTTCATCAAGGATACCCACACCTCCAGGTTAGTGGCACTGTACAAGGCATCGGAGACCATCCTTGTGCAACTAACAGTGGGCAAAACTGCTTTTCAGTTTGTAGCTTGCTACAGATCACCCACCTTGTCTCAGGACCCCCACTCGGCATTCCTGAGAACATTGGTGAATATGAAGGTCTCACCAAACACCATGATATTGGGTGATTTCAACTACCCAAACATTGACTGGGAAACCTACTGAAGTCTCAACTCCTTTGCCCAATGGTTCCTGGAGTTTATAAACTTAAACGCCATGGAACAACTGGTCACCACTCACACAAGAGGGGACAACATATTGGACCTGGTCATCACCAACATGGGGGCTCAATGTTCCACACCAGAGGTAAACCCCTCGTTGGTAAGATCAGACCATAAACTAATCACACTGGACATCCACATCCCGCCCCACTCCCAGCCAAGGAAACCACTGTGAAAAATTTCTCAAATGCAGATTTCTCACTTCTCAAGACCGAGGTGGAAAGCTTCAAAGCCCCCGGGCTAATGGAAAATGCTGCCCAAACCGCAGAATCCTTTACAAATGCATTCTTTGAGCACCTACAGGAATGCATGGATCGAGCCATTCCAAGTAAAACCAAGACTCACTCTTCTAAAAACAGGAGACCAGTCTGGTGGACCCCGGCCATAAAAAAGCTATACAATAGAAGGAGGAAACTACTACATGATAGAGCAAAATCCCAAAAAGGGAAGGCATCCCTGATCAGTATTAGCAAGAAAATATGATCCCTCATAAAATCATCAAAGGCCAGCTTCGAAAGAAAAATTGCCAAAGTCTCTAAAGATAATTACAAGGCCTTCTTTAGCTACATCAAGAATCTAGGTGGCAACTCTCAGATCTGCTCTGAGCTGATGCAAAATGGCAAAAAATGCACTGAACCCACTGACATTGCCAAAAACCTGGTGGACAGGTTCAATGCAAACTTTACCCCCCCCCCTTCCCCCCCAAAAGGGCCAGTATCTATCCCAGAAGAATGTAGTCTCCCAGACATCACAGACACACAGGTGAAAGCAGCCCTATCCAAAGCAAAAAACACAGCATCAATCGGACCGGATGGTGTCCTGGACTGCGTCTTACACAAGCTCCAAAAAGAACTGAACCCTCACATAAAGTCACTGTTCAAACTCAGCCTTACTACAGGATATGTACCCAAAGAATGGTGTACAGCCTCAGTTATCCCACTCCACAAAGGTGGCGCCACAATGGATCCTGGCAATTATCGCCCTAGAAGCCTGACTAGCCTGGTCTGCAAAGCTATGGAGCGCACCATCATGGATCTCATAAACAAAGACATTGGGAACCTCCAGACACTGGACCCTACCCAATTCGGCTTTGTTAAATGCAGATCTTGCCTCTTAAACCTAGTTGACTTCTTTGAAACAGTTACCAAGGCCATAGATGAGGGAAAGGTAGTTCACACAGCCTACCTGGACCTCGCAAAGGCCTTTGACACAATACCCCACTCTGGCATTATAAATAAGCTTACCAGCTTGAATATCAACCCCTATGTCACGAGATGGGTTGCAAACTGGCTCAGGGATAGAACCCACATGGTCAGAATTGCGGGCACCATGTCCGACTCCAAACCGGTTACAGGGCTCAGTCCTGGGACCCCTCTTGTTTGGTATATACTTCTCTGAGGTACAGGCAAGTACGGGAGGACTGTGGCTGACCAAGTTCGCAGATTGCAAACTGGGAGCCATAATCAACTCTCCGGCTGACACAACCTTCCTCCAGAAGGGTCTTATGGAGACGGATACCTGGTGTCAGAACCATGGCCTCAAGCTAAATGCCAAAAAGTGCATAGTCATCCCCTTTGGGAAAAACAAAGTGCCCACAAACTACCACATAGGTGGTAATCCACTAAGTAGGGATCTGCGGACCCAAGTAGACAGAAACCTCTCCTTTGATAATCACATTGCCAAAGTGGTTAGAAAAACCTTGTATATAGTCCACATAATCACAAAAGGGTTCACGTCTATTTCAAGAGATGTCATTCTGCCCCTCTCCTCATCGCTCATCAGGCCCATAATTGAATACAATGCCCCATTTGGGATGTACCTTACCCGACACCTGCAACAGCTAGAGAGACCCCAAAAGTACCTCACCAAGAGGATCGTGGGCCTCAAACAGATGCCCTATGCTGCTCGAGTAAAGAAACTCCAGCTCTACTCAGTTCCTTACCGCCTACTCAGAGGCGATCTCTGCCTGATGTACAAGGCCATGTCTAACCCAGAATTAATGGACATGTCCACCTCAAGAAATCCAAATCCCTTAGAGCTACACGCTGCAGGGATTTAAACCTCAGCACAACAGTAAATAGGACATGCTGGAGGGATAGATACATATCCCAGAGGCTTCTCCTCTTCAATTTTTCCCTTGGAACTAGACAAACTTTCAACTTAAGCACTCAAGCCATTCATTTCTCAGCCCGGCACTTGCTCAAAACTCATAGCAAGCACTTGTAAACCCTAGGAATAGACCCCGCTATACTGTACAGAAGGACAAGGCTCTCTATTCGACCTTACCAGCTGTACAGTAAAACAGTTCACTGTACCTATCGAGCCATGTCCAAAGGGCAGTTTCAGGTGTACTCTCCAGTCCAACTGGTGAATCTGGGCATTTTGAGGCAATGTTACAACTGCCTCATGTACACAGACAACCCTCTCCTCCTACCACCAAACACTAATACCTGCGAGAGATGCAATTACATAGCCAAACTGGAGGCTAAGCTCTCGCAACCCAAAACTGGATCAGACAGTCAAGAGGAGAAGGGAAATACTGGCATCACACCACCAGTCTCACATAGACCCATTAAACCAACACCGGCAAAAAACACACATAAATACATGAAAACATACTCGGAGGCTCTAAATAAAAATCTGCAAAAGCAACAGAGACCTCCAAAGCAGACATCCAAGCAACCTCCACCCCCCAACACAAACCATGAAACACATACTTCACAAAACCAGCGTGCCACACAATCACAGCCCTTAAGGCAAAATAACATACCCAACAAACTAGTAATAGGTGACTCTATAGTTAGGCACACTGACGTCCCACTCACTTGGCTGAATAAGGAGAAGGTTACTGTTAGCTGCCTGTCGGGTGCCAGGATCCGCCACATAACACAAGCACTCAGGTCACTCCAGAACAAGCACAAATACGACTCTGTCATTGTCCATGTTGCCGTACCTCCCTGGACTACATGAAAAGAGACATGGAAGAGCTCTGTGATCATGTAGCCCAGTCCGGTATGACCCTGACCCTGAGTAGCATCCTGACTCACCAAGAATGATACAACGGTATAAAGAAAAAATGATCAATTTGAACAATCGGATAAGTTTCTGGTGTCATTCAAAGGGCATCCAGTGTCTGTCCACCTGGGGTGACATGCTCGACAAGCCATGCTGCTTTGCTAGAGATGGCTTACACCTGTCACCTTTAGGCTTTCGAGTACTGGCCAAGGCTCTTGCCACCCCCATAGTCCCTTTTTTAGGCAAGGCTGAAAAGAAAACCCACTGCTGTAAATAGAACAAGTAACAAAAATCTGAGGGCAATGCTGCTCAATGCCAGAAGTCTAAACCTCAAAATGCGCGCACTTGAGGCACTCCTCAGTATGGAGAAAATCGATAGATGTGCAGTAACAGAAACCTGGTTTAAGGCTCCAGAGAGCACCCCAGCACTACCAGGCTACAACTCATACCATACATTTCGGCCACAGAACATGGACCGAAATACAAAAGGCTGGGGAGTATCCATATTCATCAAGGATACCCACACCTCCAGGTTAGTGGCACAGCACGATGCTTCAGAGATCATCTATGTGAAACTAACAATGGGAAAAACTGCTATTCAAATTGTAGCCTGCTACAGATCACCCACACCATGTCCCAGGACCCCCATTCCGCGTTTCTGGAAACACTGGGAAACATAAAGGTCCTACCAAACACCTTAATATTGGGTGATTTCAACTACCAAAACATTAACTGGGAGAACTACTCAAGTACTAACTCCATTGCCCAACATTTCCTAGAATTTATAAACTCAAACACCCTGGATCAACTGGTCAACACTCCCACCAGAGGTGGCAACATATTGGACCTGGTCATCACCAACATTGGCGACTGGTGCTCCACACTGGAGGTCAACCCCTTGCTGCTTAGATCTGACCATAAACAAATCACTTTGGATATCCACAATCCGTCCCCGCCCCCGGACAAGGAAACCACTGTGAAAAACCTTTCAAAAGCAAACTTCACATTACTTAAGACTGAGGTGGAAAGCCCCCATGCTAAAGGATAATGCTGTCCAAGCTGCAAAATCCTTTACTAATGCATTCTACGGGCACCTACAAGAATGCATGGATCGTGCTATCCCAAGCAAAACCAAGACTCACTCCTCCAAGAAAAGGAAACCAGTCTGGTGTAGCCCTGCCATAAACAAGCTATACAATAGAAGGAGGAAACTAGTACAGAAAAGAGTAAAATCCCAAGAAGGGAAGACATCCCTGATCAGTATCAGCAAGAAACTATGATCCCTCATAAAACTGTCCAAGGCGAACTTCGAAAGAAAAATTGCCAAGGACTCCAAAGATAACCACAAGGCATTCTTTAGCTATGTCAAGAATCTAAGTGGCAATGCTCAGATCTGCTTGGAGTTAATGCAGAATGGCACAAAATACACTGAACCAACCGATATTGCCAACATCCTGGCAGACAGGTTCAGTGCACACTTCACCCCCCTCTCACCCCTAAAAAGGCCCATAACCATACCAGAAGAATGTAGAGCCCCTGAAATCAGACACTCAGGTTAAAACAGCCCTCTCCAAAGCCAAAAACACAGCATCAATGAGACCGGATGGTGTCCCAGGCTGCATCCTACATGAGCTCAAAGACGAACTAACCCCTCACCTAAACACACTGTTCAAACTCAGCCTCTCCACAGGCTACAAACCCATAGAGTGGCACACAGCAATGGTTATTCTACTCCACAAAGATGGAGCTACAACAGACCCCAGGAACTATCGCCCTATAAGCCTGACTAGCTTGATCTGCAAGGCTATGGAACGCATCATCATGGAACTCATTAACAGAGACCTTGGGAACTTCCAAACACTGGGGCCTACCTGGTTCGGCTTTGTTAAGGGCAGATCATGCCTCCTAAACCTGGTGGATTTCTTTGAGACAGTTACCAAGGCTATAGATGAGGGAAAGGTGGTACACACAGCATACCTAGACCTCGCAAAGGTCTTCAACACCATTTTCCATTCTGGTATTATAGACAAGCTCACCAGCCTGAACATAAACGCCTATGTCACAAAATGAGTTGCCATGTGGCTCACGGACAGAGCCCACATGGTGAGAGTTGTGGGAGGTAGGTCTGACTCTAAACCAGTTACAAGTGGCATTCCCCAGGGCTCAGTCCTAGGACCCCTCCTGTTTGGCATATACTTCTCAGAGGTACAGGCAAGCACAGGAGGACTATGGCTGACCAAGTCCACAGACAACTGCAAACTAGGGGCTATAACTGATTCTCTGGCTGACACAGACATCCTCCAAAAGGGTCCCACTGAGACGGATACCTGGTGTCAAAATCATGGCCTCAAACTAAATGCCAAAAATTGCATAGTCATCCCCTTTGGGAAAAACAAAGTAGACACAAACTACCACATAGGTGGTAGCCCCCTAAATATGGAAAACATAGTAAGGGAACTGGGGACCCAAGTAGATAGTAATCTTTCCTTTGATAATCACATTGCCATAGTGGTTAGAAAATCCTTCTATGTGGCCCACTTAATCACAAAAGGGTTTGCATCCAGATCAAAAGAGGTCATTGTGCCCCCCTACTCATCACTCATCAGACCCATCATAGAGTACAATGCCCCATTTGGGATGTACCTTACAAGGCACTTTTGCAACAGCTGGAAAGACCACAGAAGTACCTCACCAAGAGGATCACTGGCCTCAAACAGATGCCCTGTGCAGCTCGACTGAAGAAACTCCAGCTGTACTTGGTTGCATACCACCTACTCAGAGGTGATCTCTGCCTGACATATAAGGCCATGTCCAACCCAGAATTGATGGACATGCTCCTTCTAAAGAAAACCTTATCCCCTCGAGCCACACACTCTAGGGATCTAAACCTCACCACAACAATAAATAGAACGTGCTGGAGGGATAGATTCCTGTCCCAGAGACTTCCCATGCTCTGGAACAAGATTCCAATCTACATTAGGCAGAGCTTCTCGCTAACACTCTTCAAGAGAAACCTTGATGAGTGGATGGGAAACAGAAAGTTTATCCCGGAGATCACTTCAGAGGCTCTGCTGGACAGAGGCACAGGGAACTAATCTAAGGGGGCGGCGAAAGCCAACACATTCTCGCTAGGCTTATAAATGCTTTTGGGCAGATAGCCTAGTACCTACCTATAACTTAGTAATCAGAAAATTCATGCAGACAGGTAAAGAAGATGGGTGATTAATCACTGAGAAGAAACATAACTAAAGTAATATAAAACAAACAAAAATAAAAGAATGGGTATCAGAATGTGCTCAGGTGTGACAACTTGTTTGTGGGATAGGAGAGGAATGTGCTGATGTCCTTCATGGATGCATCTGCAGTCATAACAACTGGGTTGTCCTGTCGTCAGGCAGCCCTTCAGTCGGCCGGATTCCAAAGTCCGGGTCCGGCTTCGGCTGATGTCGCACTTCACCCGACGTCATCTCTGTTGGTCTTCGGGTATAAAGGCATCAGCCGACGCCATTTTCCTCAGTCTTTCTTGCCGCGTGGCGCCCGAAGCAGAAGCTGTTCGCAAGTGCCGGTCGGTCGGATCCAGAGATTACTTCTACCGAATACTACTTTGAAGACTTCTAAAGCTAAGTACCCCGTTGGGGAACCTTTCTTGCCTCAGCCGATGTCAGAAAAAGTTAATAATTGTTTAACCTGTGGGAAACAAATACCTCATAAAGATTTCCACTCTCATTGCCTGCCTTGTTTAGGCCCAGCCCACGACGTAGCAGCCTGTTCGGCCTGTGCTTCTTTCAACCGACGAACGCTTAGGCATCGGTCGGAGTTTGCAGAACAGTTTTTCGGTTCTGATTTTGCGTACATTATGCCGTCGGATCCTCCGACTTCCCAATCTGCCAAAAAACGCAAAGATAAAGACCGACACTCGCGGTCCGCGGTTTCGGCCGAAACCACGGTTAAGCAAGCCGCAAGTGTCTCGGTTTCGGCCGAAACCGAGAAAACTGCTCAAAGTACAGCTGAATCTATCTCTACAACTGAGGCCCCTGCTACCACTCTTGAATCGGCCTCAGAAATTTTATCCACTACGGTGGTTGCCACTGATTTATCAGACACCATTCCCTTGGATGTCTCTACCCCAGCACGTGGTGCAGCTAGGCCTCCAGCAGCCATGTCCATTAAGGCCTTCGCCAGGGCTAAAGCAGCCAAGACTACTAAAACAGTGCCTGTTAAACCCCCCACTACCAGGCCCTCTTCTAGTTCTCAAATACTTACTTTGGCAGAAGATTTAATTTCATTAATCAGAGGATCTCAACCTCACCCAGACAGGGCCTCTCAGCCCCAGAGAAGAGACCTAGGGCAGAGCCCCCTGAGCCAGTGTCCTCTGATGATTCTGCTGATGAATCAGACATAACTGACCAGCCAGAGGCTCCTTTTTCCAATTTTGAAGATTCTGATGCTGAAGATTCCATTCCAGCTGCTTCCCCACCAGAAGAATTCTCCTTTGGAGAAACCTTACATGCCATGCGAGAGCAGTTCCAATGGCAGCAACAGGATTTTCAGACTCCAGAAAAAGACTTAGGACCTTTCTGCACCTTCCACAGCACAGGCCCTTAGCTATACCTCCTGTTCTCTCTGTGGTGGATGATGCTTTCAATGATGTTTGCTCCTCTCCAGATTCTTTACCCCCAGCCCCTGCCAAACCAGACAGATTTTACAGGGTGCCAGATACTCATCACCACCTTTACAAGGCCCCACTTGCAGACCCCGAAACTATATCCCAGGGTCCCAAGGCAGTAGCCGCGACCATATCTAAAAACCCTATTCCTTCTGAAAGGGAAGCAAGGTCATTAGACAGATGGGGTAAAAAAGTCTACACTTCAGCTACTCTCTCAGCTAGAGCTTTAAACTGTCAGTTTCACATGATACAATACCAAGAGTTTATGCTTGATCAATTAACTAAAAAGCTAACCACTGATGAATCTCTTGATAAGAAATATGTATTAGAAATGGTAAATAACATACAACAGGTTAGTAACCATTCCTTAAAATGTGGCTATGATGCACTGGAGGCTTCATTTAGATCAGCCATGACTGGCACAGTGATAAGAAGGCATGCATGGCTAAAGAGCAAGCTTTACCGGATCATGTTAAAGCTAAGTTGCTAGATGCTCCTATGGATAAGACAAGTTTGTTTGGTACACCTGCCCAGCAGGTTATGAAGAAAATGGAAGAAAAGGCAAAATCTGTCCAAGCGGTTAAAGATTTCTTGCAGGTACAACCCCAAGGTTTAGCAGGAACTGGCCTGCCAAAATTGGTCCTTTCCTGACTCCACAAGATCTCAAAGGGGCAGGAACAGACGTTCCAGAGGCAGAAACCAATCTAGAGGAGGTGCCTACAGAGGACGACAGTGGCAAGGTAACAACAGAGGCACAGACACAACCTCTGCCACTACATCAACACAACCACAGTGACTTAACCCTAAATCCGCCTACCAGGGAACAAATAGCAGCTCCTTTAGGCGGAAAGTTAACCTTATTTTCAAAGAACTGGCACTACATAACAAAAGACAAGTGGATTCTACAAACCATAGATCAAGGCTACCGGTTCCACTTCCACACTTTACCAGTCAAAAGAGAAATGCCAAATCTACCTCCAAATCAAAAAACAGAGGCTCTACAGCAGATAATGGAGTTAGCAAACATGAGAGCTGTGGAAAGAGTGCCAACAGCAGAACAAGGAAAGGGTTCTACTCCAGACTATTCCTAGTTCCAAGAAAGGAAAAAGTTGGAGACCAATTCTCGACCTGTCCACCTTAAATACATACATCATTGTCCCAAAATTCAAGATGCTGACCTTACAGCAACTTCTTCCCATGCTGGGCAAGGAGTGTTGGCTGGTAACTCTAGATCTCAAGGAGGCATACCTGCACGTCCCCATTCGACCAATCTGCAGAAGATACCTCAGATTTCTTGCAGGATCAGAGCACTATCAATTCTCAGCATTGCCCTTTGGCTTATCTACTGCGCCCAGAGTATTCACAAAATGCCTGGCATCAGTAATCGCCCATTGCAGACTACAGGGAATTCAAATTTACCCATACCTGGACGACTGCTTACTACAAGGGGACAACAAAAGCAAGCTGACAACAGATTTACAAAGGGTCATTTACTTGCTACAAGCACTGGGATACACAGTCAATTTACAAAAGTCAAGGCTGATACCATCCCAAACAAGGACCTTCTTGGGCGCGGAATTGGACACAGTGAAACAAATGGCATTCCTAACTACAGAAAAACAAAAAGAACTCCCTCTTTACTTCTTGGCACTAACAAAACTGAACAAGATAACAGCAAGGAAAGTACTCCAGGCCTTGGGCTTCATGGCATCATGCATAATCTTGGTCCCATTTGCCAGACTACATATGAGAAAACTACAGTGGTACGTAAGAATTTATGGTCCCAACACAGACACAGCCTGGAAACAGAAATCCCACTAATTCCATGCTTAAAACAGGAGCTCCTATGGTGGGCTCAGGCATGCCAGTCAAACCCAGGCCTACCCTTTCGCAGATGTCAAGCAAGCCAGACCATCACAACAGACGCTTCAGACCTGGGATGGGGGGCCCACATGCTGGACAAATGCGTGCAAGGACTCTGGACACAGGATCAACTTCACCTGCACATCAACCTAAAAGAAATGCTGGCAGTAAAACTGGCAATCCAAAAGTTCAAACCATTTCTCAAAGAGGGCCAGTTGATGATAAGGACAGACAACACCACAGTCATGTGGTACATCAACAAACAGGGAGGCACTCATTCATACCCCCTATGCAGAATGACTTTGGAGCTGTGGACCCTGGCACTCAGCTACAACATCCAGTTACAGGCAATATTTGTACCGAGAAAAGAAAATACTCTAGCAGACATACTAAGCAGAACCACTTCGGATGCCCACGAATGGAAGCTGCACCCGGACATCTTCAAAACCATCTCAAAGAAATGGGGAATGCCTCAGATAGATCTATTCGCATCGCCTCTCAATCACCAGCTCAAAAAATTCTGCACAAGGACATTCCACCCACTAGCATGGAAAGTGGATTCGCTCTCCTTCAGCTGGAAAGGCCTAACAGCATATGCATTCCCACCTCTTCCCTTGATACACAAAGTACTACTAAAAATCAAGGAAGAACGTCCAAGGATAATCCTGATAGCTCCGAACTGGCCAAGACAACACTGGTACCCACTACTGAGGAGCATGTCTCGGAACAACATGTGGCCAATTCCCCTGATGCCTTTGATGTTAACTCAGAACAACTACAGCATCATGCATCCAAACCTGAAAACGTTACAACTGACTGCATGGAACATCACATAGCAGCAGCTAACACAGAGCTTTCCCAAAGAGTTAAAGACATTATTCTTGAAGCACGCAGACCTTCAACAAGAAGGAACTATGCTGGAAAATGGAAAAGGTTTGTCATTTGGAGTACTGAAAGAGGAAAAGATGTGTCAAACATAGATATGCCTAACATTCTGGAGTACCTGGCGAACTTCTTCATTCAGGCCTGTCCTACTCCTCCATCAAGATACATGCATCAGCTATTTCAGCAGAATACAGCTTTGATCCACCTGTTTTTCGCACCCTTTGCTCAGGCAGTTTCTCAGAGGAATCAAGAATGTAAAACCTCCAAGGAAGCCACCATTACCAGCTTGGGACTTAAACTTTGTGCTAGAAAAGTTGACACTATCACCCTTTGAACCAGCAGCAACAGCAGACCTACAACACCTGCCATGGAAAACTGCTTTCCTACTGGCAATTACTTCAGCAAGGAGGGTTTCAGAACTACAGGCCTTAATGGCGGTGCAACCCTTCCTAATCTTCCACCAAGATAGAGTGTCCATGAGGACTAATCCTACATTTATGCCTAAGGTGGTATCCAGAGTGTCTTTAAACCAGGCAATCCACCTACCTACCTTCTTTCCCAACCCACAAAACAGAGGGGAAAGAATACTGCATACCTTGGATGTACAAAGACAGCTACGCTACTACTTGGACAGAACAAAAAAATAGCAGAAAGACTGACCAACTTTTCGTAGCTTATGCAACAGGAAGGGAAGGAAAAGCTATTTCCAAACAGACAATCTCCAAATGGATAGGAAATTGCATACGATTCTGTTACTCCTTCCATGGAAAACCAATTCCACACAACATAAGACCTCATTCTACAAGGGCAACAGCCACTACCACAGCCTTCTTACGAGGAGTGGCAACCAAAGACATTATTGAGGCGGCTACTTGGACCTCCGTGCATACATTTGCCAAGCATTACAATTTGCCTCTATATTCCAGATCCCGAGCAGGGTTTGCCACTGCTGTGCTGCAAGGGATCCTAAACACACCATAATTTACCTTTATCCTCCTCCCCTAGTTGGCTATGGTATTCTACCCAGTTGTTATGACTGCAGATGCATCCATGAAGGACATAGTACAGTTTTGTACCTACCATAAATGTAGATGTCCGAACTGGATAGCATCTGCAGTCAGGATTACCCTCCTCCTTCCCTCTGTGGTACTCCTAGGGTGTTTACCCTCCTAATAGCTAGCTGGTGGGGGGGAGTCTTTTATGGTGTATTTGTTTGTATATATGTACATACATGCTGATGTTTGTGTTTACCTCTATCTTTTTGGAAACATTGGCATCTATCCAAAATTTTAGCCTTCAAGAGGGCTACTGGCATCTGGGGCAAGAAACACTGAGGAAAATGGCATCGGCTGATGCCTTTATACCCGAAGACCAACAGAGATGACGTCGGGTGAAGTGCGACATCAGCCGAAGCCGGACCCGGACTTTGGAATCTGGCCGACTGAAGGGCTGCCTGACGACAGGACAACCCAGTTGTTATGACTGCAGATGCTATCCAGTTCGGACATCTACATTTATGGTAGGTACAAAACTGTACTTTCCTTCTTTTATTCACTGGTATAGTATGGATGCCATCATCTTCGCCTAGGAAACTCTCTAGTCCTTCTTGTATACATATACCAAGACCCATTCCTCACTCCTCAATGTTTTACTGCTCTGTCTTTTCTTGACATTAAGTTATCAGTTCTGTCATTCTGCCATAAACCCACTAATTTAGTAGTATCTTCTCTACAGCTCTTACCAACCCAAACATGAAATGATCGGTTTGCCATGCTCACAACTGCTTCAAATGTACAAGTTATGGAGTCAGTAAGTATTTTGCCAAGCAGGCACAAAAAATACATGCATATTTTGTTAACCAAAGACATCTGCAGAGTGGTTCAAGTACTGCTGTTTTAGCCCCACACCTCTGTATGTGTCCCACAGCAAAAAACACATTCCAATTATTTACCAAATGACCACAGAGATGCACCTCCTTACCACTTCAGAAAGACTACCCTTCATATTTTACATGCTGATCCTAATATTAGTTCTTCCTTCTCGCAACCCTCTCTCTTATCTACTCCCATTTACCCCCCAACCTAAGGAATCTGCTTTTGAGAAGAATCCTGCTCATGTTCAGCAATTCCTTCCAATCTAATACCAAGCTCTGCAAAAGAAATCACTGCTGCACTAGTAAATTCACTTCCAGTATTACCCAGACTTAAGGATCCAGATGTGTCTTTGATATCACACAGGAGTTTATATGATATATATATATGAGTGTATGTCATTTGGTCAGTAAGACAGAGTATCTGAACACAACTGGTGTAAACGCACTTCATCTAGCCCAAAATAACTTTGGCTGACCCGGTATGGGAGGCTTCACACCACTTAACATAGCTATATAACAGCTCTACATTTGCAGTATACGAAAGAAAGGGAAAAGACACAAAGTCCATCACCAGATCACACACTCTACCACACTGTGACAAAGCAAATTGCAATATTATTTATAAATCTTTATGTAAACTCAGACTTATCATCAAAAATCATATTAGTTATAACTGATAAAGTGTACTGAAGAACATCATTAGATCAGTTGTGATTAGTGTGATTAGATCACTTGTTTTTGACCACTTGTGATAACATAAAGTGATAATTGGATGACTTCTACCCGTGTACTTACCTCTCTATGTGTGTGCGTGCATATATATATATATATATATATATATATATATATATATATATATGTATATATATATATATATATATATATATATATTTATATATATCTATCTATATGGGATCCATACAGATCCCCGACGGCACTTTCCACCCAAGCAGAAATCACTGAGCATACTTAACCGAAAGTGCTGTTTACCGAAGCAGCAGTTTCAGATAAGTATGCTTGTTGTGCCGGTCGTACTTCGGTATGGATAAGGGGAAATTCCCTTTTCCCCACTATAGTGCGACCTCGGAGTGAGAATATTAAAGTAGGGGGGGTGCAGGGGGGCTTGGCCCCTTGCATAGAAGTAGGTTTAATGTTCTTTTTTTTTTTAAACATACTTTACTGTAAGCGCTTTTCGGTGAAAGCACTTTCGGTAAAATATGTTCGGTGATAATGGAGTCAGACTTTTGATCTTTTGATCAAATGTCCTAGATCTATATATATATATATATATATATATATATATATATATATATATATATATATATATATATATATAATATATACACACACACACACACACACACACACACACACACACACACACACACACACACACATATAGAATGTTGCAGTGTTTATGCTAGAGAAATTAAAGAGATGTCTGGATAATCTAACCGATGCAGGGGAATACTACAGTACTACTGGGCAGTCAGGAGTGCTGAATCTGAGAACACCAGTAATAAATGTATCAGCAATGTGTCTGTGTTCTCTAGCAGAAATTTCATGGAGCTGTGTACAGATGAAACACTGAAGCTAAATTTGTAATATGCCTTTGCTTTCAGCAGCCTTCAGGGACAGCATGGTGGCTCAGTGGTTAGATCTGTTTATTTATTTATTATTTGTTTGTCTTTGTTGACTGGGGAAAGTCCATTTGGGTAAAACCCATTTTAAGTAGAGGCCGGGGGAGAAAAGCTCAACATTTAAGTTATACATAATATACATTTATAATTGCATGGTAAAAACATCTTTACATTAGCTTATTTACATGATTTGTAAATATATTTAAATATTTCTCACATGAACATAGCATTTTAACACAAAAATGAGAGAAATTAACATAAATTGACTAATCAAATAGATAATAACATACAGTAACAATTAATGTATTTATAGCATGATGGCTGCAGGAAAAAAAAATCAAACTGGAATGTTTTTGAGTTTAGTAATAATTTACAGATAGACAAGTAGAATGTAGCTTAAAAATGATAAGAGCTATGAAGGGAGAAGTTATGGAAATGAACAGGACGTTAAATGGACAGAGGAGGAATTGTAGTTAGTGGTGGGGTGTGAGAGACGGAGATAAAGTAAGAGTTTAGGAAATAAATGCAGTATGAGGAGGAGCAATAAGGTACAAAAAGATTGGGAAGCAAAGTGGCTGTAAGAGGAGGGGAAAAGTAATCTGAGTAAAGCTAGCCAGGTGAGCAGGAAGAACAGAGCCATCTTTGGCATAGGCAGTGTTAAATCTTATGTCTGTTTTAACTGTGTGGGGATGTCATTCCAGAGTTTTGACACATAATGAGAGCAGAGAGTTTCCAGCAGTGTTAATACTTAATAAAAGTTTATTGCTAGACCGAAGTTCTCTAGCGGGTGAATAGTACAGTAGAGTGTTTTGTAATGCTGGGCATTTGTCTGGAGAGAACAGTACGTTGTGGGCAATGATTAGTTGCAAGTATGTCAACTGCTTTGGGAGTTCAAGCCAGTTTAATTATTTTAATGCAATGCAGTGTGATGTGCTTTATAAGATTGGTTTGTTGCAAATTTAGCTATTTTATAGTAGCAGGAGGATAGTTTAGTTTTATATGTTTGTTTGTTTGTGTCTTTCGGCTTTTCCCGGTTAGGGGTCGCCACAGCGGAACTCCTGTCCGCTAATGATTGGCAGTAGATTTTTATGTACTGGCTTGCCGGGCCTAACGCACAACCTTCAGCGAAGGAACGCCCATTCACGCATGTCGCCACACAGAAGACGCTCTAACTGAGAATCGAACGGGCAACATCTAACTGTGAGGCGACAATGCTACCGCAGCACCACTGTAGTATTGATATTTGTAAGAACAGGGGAAGCATATAATAGAGAAGGAAGGAAGGAGGTATGTTGCTTCTAAGGTAATCCTTGCTTGATCTGTAAGGTAGTGCTTGGCCCTATAGACGGAGCCTAGTTTTTGGTGAGTTTTCTTGATGGAATGAAGTATGTGGTGATCAGATTTGACGTTATCATCTGTTAGGATTCCAAGTAGTTTAGTTTGGCTTATGGTTTCTATTTTTGTGTTATTACCTGAGGTAATATGAAGTGTGTGTTTCTGGTTGAGGTGTTTTTTTTTGGAGTAAACAGCATAAGGTTTTTTTTTTTTTTTTATGGCATTAAGCAGCTACTTAGAATTTTTAGCCATATTTCAATGTTAAGTCATGTCCTGTAATTTTGCTATGTATGGGGCAGAGCAGATAAGGCTGAATCGTCAGCATATTGTGTAAGAGTGGCAAGTGCTGTAGCGGTATGAAGTTTATTTATGAAAATATTAACTAGAAGGGGGCTGAGTATTGACCCTTGGGGAACACTAACAGGGACTGGTTGAAATGGTGAAATGTTTTGTTGCCATTTAGTTGCCTGTTGATGACTGTGTAAATAACTGTGAAACCAGGGGAGGGAGAGATAAGTGAGACCTAGTGTTGCAAGCTCAGAGAGGAGCTTTGGTGGGACACTGTGTCACATGCACAACATGAAAAAGTTGAGAAACAAGGTTGCACTCATTTCTGTATTGGTTTACTATGTTAACGAATTTGAAGAGGGCAATTGTACTACTGTAGTTGGGCCCAAAACCATGCTGGGTGTTGGAGAGGAAGTTGTGTTTGGTTATATGTTTTGTAAACTGGGAGTGAGTATATTTCTTGAGCATTTTAGAGAGGGGTGATAGGATAGTAATAGCTGTGTAGTTTAACTCTGTTGAAATACCTCTTTTGTGAAGGTGTATAATAATGGATTTTTTTCCAGATGAATAATTTTCAGTTATTGACTGGTTTATTAGAATGGATACTGTGAGGGACTCCATGAGAAGGTTATTGGCAGCTGAGGGTGTTACTTTTAGCTCATTACATTTGAGTGATGCCTCGAGGTGGCTCCACAGTTAACTCCAAATGAAGCCTCTAGGTGTCAAACATTGCTTGTTCATATTTGCATCAGTAATTGCAGAACCACACTGTGTACAAGGTTTTAAAAGATTTCATCTTAAAGCTTACACAATGGCAAACTCAACTGCATTAATATTTGACCTCTGTCTAATGTAGGTAAATATATATTAATTGTTTTTATGATATTAAATTGATATAGATATAATTTTTACATTTTTCTAAATATCTCAACAACCAAGTAACACAGACAGAACTCCTTAGCCTCAAGTGAAAGCTCTCAGGCAGATGATTAAAATGCTGCTGACAGTATGTGCGTAACTTGAATGCTTGCTGAGATATTGTAAGTTGTTTACAAAATATTACAAATTAATAGTTACTGTTTTTACTGTGACTTATACAATTCAGTTTAAGACTTAGAACCGAATTAATTCTATTTCTATAAAAATAGTTTGTGCTGAAACGTTTGCCATTTATACTTCTTTCATAACCCCTGTGGTTCCAGAAATATGAACATTTGAATGAAATGTGAGGACATAATTTGATTCTGTCAAAAGGCTTAGGCTCCACCCACTGGAAGTTACTGTGCAAACTTCCTGAGCTCCATTGGATTGAATGACTTTTTTATGACTGATGTTGATATGGGCTGAAAACTAAAAGACAATGTATTGCTTTCGAGAACAGATAAAAATTGGAGAGGTGGAGTGAGGTGGCTATTAAATAGTGATAGAATTTACTGGATACAGTGAGTTTTGAAGTGAGTGGCAATGGACTCTTTGTTGTTTGAAGTAGAAGGACAGGGTGTAGTGGTATGGCCGGGGTATAATAGTTTATTTAGGGAGGACCAGAAAAGCTTGGGGTTGTTTTGGTGGGTTTTTTTTTTTGAAGATTACTGTAGTATGATTTCTTGTCAGATTTAACAAGGATCTTGGAACAGCTTCTGAGATATCTAAAAATTTGGTAGGCATGTTGTGTTTTATTCTTATACCATTCTTTCTGTTTTATCTCTTTGCAGCACAAGCTGTTTGATCTTTCTCAGCCATGGTGCTGTGTTAGATGTTCTTCATCTCACATTGCTGCAGTCCTTACACTTGGGTAGTCCGCTGTCCTCGGTCGGCCCGAATATCAAAGTATAAGGCTGACGTCGGTCAGGGCGCATTTGACTGACATCAGGACGTCAGGGTACAAATGCGCATGACCGACGTCATATCCTCAGTCTTTTTTGCCGCATGGTCCGATGCAGAAGCAGCATTGCAAGTGCCGGTTGGCGTTCTGAGATTTTTCGATTTAGAAGTTTCAGACCGAGTTCAAAGTTGGCTAAGTACCCGTTGGGAATATTTTAGTTTTTTCTTGCCTCAGTCATTTACCGGATGTCAGAAAAAGTCAATAATTGCATTTCTTGTGGGAAACAGATACCGCATAGAGATTATCATACTTTGTGTATTCCTTGCTTAGGGCCTGAGCACGACGTTGTTGGCTGTCGCTCTTGTGCTAGATTTAATAAACGCACTATAAAGAGAAGGTTGGATTGTGCAAGGTTAGTCTTTGGGAAACGGTGCAACTATAAAATGCCGTCAGATGCTCCGACGCCCGCTTCTTCGAAGAAGCGCAAGGACAAGGCAGTTAAGCCTAGGCTAGAAGAACCGTCTGTACCGGACGCCGGTTCTTTAGAGGTGTCGGTGGAGCCGGTGGCCCCACCGGAGGTTTCTTTGTGTTCCCAGGGTGAGGCCTTATTATTGCAAGATGTGGCCTCTCAGGAGACAAGTCAGGCTGAGGGGGCTTCTCAGGTTACTATACTCCCCTCCCTTCCTAAGGTGGCTAGGCCCTCTCCTTCTGTTTCAAAGGCTTCTCCCAGGGGCAGGCCAGGTTTAGCTTCAGTTGGTGTTACCCCTAGCTCTTCAGGTACTGTGCCCAAGAAGCATATGCTTAAAATGGCAGAAGATTTGATTACTTTGATTAGGGGTTCTATGCCCCCTCCTGATAAGAGACCTAGGGTGGAGCCTGAGCTGGGGGGTTTTGAGCAGGCTTGAGATGTTTCAGAGTCTTGACTGAAGACTTGCAGGTGTACTCTCCTTATTCTGATTCTGATGTGGATGATTCTACTCCTTCTGCTACTCCTCCTGAGGATTTTTCTTTTCAGAAACTCTTCATTCCATGAGGGAGCATTTTAAGTGGGAAGGTCAGGACTTCTCTGATTCCAGGAAAAGGCTTAGGGAATTTCTGTTTTACCCCAGCATAGGCCTTTGGCTATACCTCCTGTTTTGGATGTAGTGGAAGATGTTTTACAGAGGCTTCTCTTAATCCTGATTCTTTGCCTCCTGCTCCTGTTAAGCCGGATAGGTATTACAGGGTGCCTGAAGCTCATAAGTATCTTTTAAGAGTCCTAGGGCAGACCCAGAAACTGTTAGCCAGGGGCCTAAAGGTGTTAAGGCTTCTGTTGTTAAAAATCCGGTTCCTGCAGACAAGGAGGCTAGGGCCTTGGATAGATGGGGAAAGAAAGTCTATACTTCTTCCACTCTTGCTATGAGGGCTCTGAATTGCCAGTTTCACATGTTGAAATACCAAAACTATCTCCTTTCACAATTAAAGTCTAAGGTTGATGCTCTGGCAGTAGGTATTGATTGTAAAGAGTTGCAAGATTTAGTGCATGTTTCTGAACAGGTGGGTAAGCATTCTTTGCAATGTGGTTTTGATGCTGTACAGGCCTTGTCTAGGGTGGCTGCCACTGGGTCAGTTCTTCGCAGGCACGCCTGGCTGAGGGATCAGAATTTGTCTGAACATGTTAAAACAAGGATTTTAGATGCTCCTTTACAATCTGACGTGCTGTTTGGTCCTCCTGTTGAGACAGTTTTAAAGAAAATGGAAGACAAGGCTAAGTCTATGCAGACTGTTAAAGATTTTTTGCAGGTCCAGCCTCCAAAGTTTAGTAGAAATTGGCCTACTAAAGGGTGGACGTATCCTTCTTATGATTCCCAGTCTAGGGGTAGATCTAGACGTGGTAAGGGCAGAGCTCAGGGCTCTTTCAGGCCTAGAACAGGGAGTTCTCCTGCACAGGCTTCGGTGAGGGCAGGGGTCAGTCCTTTCGTAAGCAGACCCAATGACCTACCTTTTCAGCTGCCAGAGCCTGCTCATCTGGCAGCACCTTTGGGAGGAAGGTTGGCACTTTTCAAAGAAAATTGGAGTTTAATTACCCAGGACAGATGGGTATTGGATATCATACACCACGGCTACAGGTTTTATTTCCATACCTTGCCTCCTTTCAAAGGCATGCCAGGCGTTCCTCCTCAACAAAGAATAGAGGCTCACAAACAGGTTTCTCTGTTGCTCCAACTAGGGGCCATACAGCCGGTCCCTCTGCCAGAAGTGGGCCTAGGATTTTATTCTCGCCTGTTCCTAGTACCAAAGAAGGGGAACACGTGGAGACCAATTTTGGATTTATCTATCCTCAACACTTATCTGGACATTCCCAAGTTCAAAATGTTGACGTTGCAGCAGCTTTTACCTCTGCTGGGCAAAGATCATTGGATGGTAACTTTGGATCTCAAGGAGGCTTACCTTCATGTTCCTATCAGACTAAGTTGCAGAAAGTATCTGCGTTTTCGAGCTGGGACTTCTCACTATCAGTTCTCTGCATTGCCCTTTGGCTTATCTACTGCACCCAGAGTGTTCACGAAAGTTCTGGCTCCAGTGATAGCTTTCTTCAGACTAAAAGGAATACAGATCTATCCTTATTTGGACGACTGCCTAATTCTGGCTCAAGGAAGGGAAGAGCTTCTTCATCATTTGGAATATGTGATAGCAGTGCTAAGATGCCTAGGGTATTCTGTGAACGAAATAAAGTCCAGTCTAGTACCCTCTCAAGACATGTGCTTTCTGGGTGTGAGACTGAATACAGCATCCCAGATGGCCTTTTTAACCCCGGACAAACAAAAGAGTCTATTCCTTTACTTCCATCAACTATCTCATCAGTCCGGGCTGACTGCAAGGACAGTCCTTCAAGCCTTAGGGTTCATGGCATCTTGTATTATGGTGCTTCCCAATGCCAAACTGCATATGAGAAAGCTACAATGGTATCTCAAAAATGTATGGACACAGCACTGCCAGGATCTGAACACTGTCATTCAAATAATACCTTGCATTCAAAAGGAATTTTTGTGGTGGGCTCAGGAATGTCACCTAAACAAGGGACTCTCTGTGACCCGGCCAGAGGCGAGTCAGATTTTAACGACAGATGCCTCAGACAAAGCTTGGGGAGCTCATCTACATGGAAAGTGGATACAAAACAAGTGGCCTGTCAGACTACAACATCTACATATCAACATGAAGGAGATGTTAGCAGTCCAGTTTGCATTAATAGCTTTCAAGGAATTACTTCTTCCAGGACAGGTGTAGATTCTAACAGACAACACAACTGTCATGTGGTACATCAACAAGCAAGGGGGAATGCATTCTTATCCTCTATGCAGGCAAGCAATGATTTTGTGGGAGACTGCTCTCAGTTTACAGCTCAATCTTCAGGCAAGGTTTCTGCCAGGAGCACAGAACTCCTTAGCAGATGTGTTGAGCAGGCAATTATGGATCCCCAC
The DNA here is from genome assembly GCF_019279795.1 of Protopterus annectens. Taxonomy (NCBI): domain Eukaryota; kingdom Metazoa; phylum Chordata; order Ceratodontiformes; family Protopteridae; genus Protopterus; species Protopterus annectens. The sequence goes on along the minus strand of NC_056727.1, from coordinate 5,383,289 downwards.
GAGTGGAAATTGGATCCTCATGTATTTCAGAAATTGACAGTGTCATGGGGAACTCCAGACATAGATCTGTTCGCTTCTCCACTAAACCATCAGCTGCCAAGGTTTTGCACAAAAAGGTTTCATCCCACAGCTTGGAGAGTGGATGCTCTTTCTTTCAATTGGAGCAATCTCCATGTGTATGCCTTTCCACCTCTGCCTCTCCTCCCAAAGGTACTTCTAAAGGTCAGACAGGACAAGCCAAGGATGATTTAATAGCTCCGGATTGGCCTCGACAGCACTGGTACCCATTACTGAGAAGTCCGGTACGGAAGCCTCCATGGCCTTTGCCTTCGATTCCACACCTGTTGTCGCAGGAGGACAGCCATTTGCTAAATGTCAAGCTTCACTCTCTGCACCTAACAGCCTGGCATATTCTGTTTTGAACCATAGTGGGCCTCCACTTCCTCAGCAAGTTTTGAATGTTATTTTGGAAGCTAGAAGGCCTAGTACAAGGAAAGTGTACGCAGACAAATGGAAGAGATTTTTATTTTGGAGTGCAGCAAAAGATTTTGATGTTTCTGAGCCTAATTTGTGTGTGGCTCTTCAATATCTTACTGAGTTACTAGACAAAGGTTTGTCTTTCTCTTCTATTAAAGTTCATGCTGCAGCAATTTCAGCTCACTATGATTGTGACCCACCATTGTTTTCTCATCCTTTGTTCAAGCAATTTCTTAGAGGGGCAAAGAATATAAGACCCCCACGAAGAGCTCCTACTCCTGCTTGGGATCTCAATTTTGTGTTGGAGAAACTCACTCTACAACCTTTTGAGCCTGCAGCTACTGCTGAGTTGAAATATTTATCATGGAAGACTGCTTTTTTGTTGGCCATTACCTCTGCAAGAAGGGTTTCTGAATTATAGGCCCTTATGGCGGTTGAGCCTTTCTTGATTTTCCATAAGGATAGGGTATCATTACGTACTAATCCTTCCTTTATGCCTAAGGTGGTTTCTAGTGTGGCTTTAAACCAAACTATTCATTTGCCTACTTTTTATGCAAATCCCCAAAATAAAGGGGAAAAGATTTTGCACACTTTAGATGTTCACAGGCAGTTGCGTTATTATTTGGACAGAACTAAAGGGTTCAGGCAGTCTCAGCAGTTGTTTGTTTCTTTTGCTTTGAGTTCTCAGGGCAAGCCTGTGTCAAAACAAACTATTTCTAAGTGGATTGGGTTTTGCATTGCTTTCTGTTATTCCCATCATGGCAAGGAGATTCCAGCTGGGATTAGGCCTCATTCCACTAGGGCTACTGCCACTTCAACAGCTTTTTGAGGGAGTGGCAACCAAGGATATTTTGGAGGCAGCTACTTGGAGTTCTGTGCATACTTTCTCTAGGCATTATCACCTGCCACTTTACTCTAAGTCCAGGGCTGGTTTTGCCACTGCTGTTTTGCAGGGCATTTTGGCAGCTCCTGCTTCCTTGTAGTTAGCCATCCTCCCTTACCTCTGCTTTGGGATTCTACCCAAGTGTAAGGACTGCAGCAATGTGAGATGAAGAACATAGTACAGTTTTGTACCTACCATAAATGTAGATGTTCAAGATCCACATTGCTGCAGTCCAATTTACCTCCTCCTTCCCTCTGTAGTTAGAGGTGGTTGTGTGGGTTGGGTTGTACATATTGTGTGTATTGTATATATTGTACATATAGTTAGTGCAAGGGTGGTTGGTTGGTTGTTTGCTGTCTTTTGGTTTTGACCTTTATTTTTAGGGTCTTCTGACATCTGGGGCAAGAAAAGACTGAGGATATGACGTCGGTCATGCGCATTTGTACCCTGGCGTCCTGATGTCAGTCAAATGCGCCTGACCGGACGTCAGCCTTATACTTTGATATTCGGGCCGACCGAGGACAGCGGACTACCCAAGTGTAAGGACTGCAGCAATGTGGATCTTCGAACATCTACATTTATGGTAGGTACAAAACTGTACTTTTTTACCCTTCTTATCCTAATGGGTGCTAAATTATTTAGTATTTTTAGGAAGGCATAACTGAAGTGAGTAACTGCTTCAACATTTCAGTTGCAGTGGGACAGAGCTGTAATAAATTTGTCTTTATCAAATTTGGTTAAATTGTGTACTTCTATATAGATTATTTGTGAATCATGGTGTTTTCTGATTACATAAGTTGGGAGGTGGTCACTTGTACTATCTAGTAAGCAACCAGAAGATTGCATATTAGGGGGGTTGTTTGTCAATATCCAGTCCTGTGTGGACTACGTTATTGCTTTTGTAAATTCTAGTGGTAGAGCTTATTAGTTGGGTGATGCCAAATAGGTGAGTAGAGTCTTTGAGGTTGCTGCTGTTTATGGATTGCCAGTCTATATTTAGATCACCTAAGATGAAGGTTTCCTGGGGGATGTCAGGTATCCAGTGCAGAATATTTTCGGTGTGGTAATGTTGTTGCCTGGTAGGATGTATATTGTTGCGATACACATAGATTTCTTTTGGTTGATTTTGAGGAATGCATTCAGAAGTGCAGCATTATTTTGGGATATTTAGATAGGCTGAAGTTATTTCAAAGTTGTTTTTATAAATAGTAACCAAAAGTAAGCTCATGTAGTATCAAAACTTTGAAGAAGTAGTAGTTAAAAATATGTCCAACTGAGGAAAAAGAACCATTTCAAATCGCATTGTAGTAAACACTGTTTTAATCGTATACAACGTAAAACAAAATACGTAAACCATGGTTAAATGCTTTCATCTCTAAAATGCCAAGGCTTCTTCAGAACTCTGTGTAACAGTTAAATTAAGTTTAAATAGTCTCAAACTTAATTATGTGACTAAAATTAATTAAGAAGCATCCATTTAAAGGTCTAACTCACAAAAATCTGTAGTTAAAAAAGCTATAAAAACCATTATAAAATTAATAAATTAAAGTTAAAAGTCGCAATAAAAATGAACACACATCAAATAGGTTATAAACTCACTCCAACTGAAAATATTAAAAGAGGGAGAGAGAGAGAGTGAGAGAACTATATATATACAATTGTATAACTTGTCAGCTCTAAGTTTAAGAACTGGGATAATAGAGACCTGTCAGTTTAACCTAGGTTGAGTCGATGCATTGAGTCTTAGTTACCATACTAATTATCTATATTCTATTGTGATACAAATTCTCTGTATTCTAGCCTTGTTTCCCAAGAGCCACTGTGAATGTTATGTGGGACAACTTCCAATAAACCAAACCAAAATTTTGAAAAATTACAGTTCTTTGTATGTTTGTACAGTGCATTGTTGGGTTACTGATAGAAACAGCATACAAATGTTTGTAGATTCTTTTCCGGAACTGTCTTTCAGTTTTTACTACATAAAAAACCCAAACATCCAGAACATAAAGCAATGTATATAAGCCCGTTAGAAGCACAATTTTTATAAATAATAGCAATACCACTTACTCTTAGGATTTCTCTCCATTCTTAATATGTTAAAACCTGCAGGAATAATTTCCTTGTCAGTTATTTCTTGTTTTAGCTGGGTTTCAGTGGCAATTAGAATGTCTGGGGACTGATAATCTAGACATGCATGGATATCATGAATTTTGTTGATGATGCTTCTGAGGTTAATGTTGAAAAGAATGAGGTTAGTTTCATTACCAGATGGGAAAATTGTGTTGGGAGCATTGGAAAGTAATGGGCTGGCTATGTTGGGTAGCTGATGTGTGGATCCAGGGTCAGAGTGAATATCTTCACTAAGAGTCAGGATGGAGGTGAAGTGAGTAGATGTAATTTATATTTGTGTCAGACTTTCAGTACTGCTGATAAAGTGTTATTCTTAACTTTAATATGTCTATAAGAGAACATACCTGAGCATGTGTTTTGGTACAGAGAAGGAGAGACAGACAGGGAGAGAAAGAGGGTTTTGAGATATAATGTATGTGTGGTTGTGCTGGAGTTGGGATACAATGTGGGAATATTATGTTAGTGAAGTGACCTAGTGTTGTGAGCGTACAAAGCAGTAGCAATTGACTTACTGTCAATGTGAGTTGAGGTGGTGAGAGTTTAGATGATAGGTAAAAGAAGTTAGAGGTTTGGAAAGATGATGGCTATGTGGTTTATTAATGAAAGGAGTGTTATGAGAAATGGTTAGAAAGAGTTATGGCAAAGGGTGGGTAGATGGTTGCCGGGTAGTATATACATAGTTAAGATAGTGGAGAGTGGTTTGGTTGCATGCAAAAAAGCTGTATGGTATGAGTGTGTGGGGAACAGAAAATACACCCTTGGGATTCCACCTGTGTCCCTGCAGGACAGAGGCATCGGGTGCTGACTTGTCGGAACATGAGCTAAATTTTGGATAGGCTTGTAAGGGCCTCAGGGCCAATAGCCTAGTACCTTCTTATGATCCTGTGATCCTGTACTGTGGAATGCAGGATGTGTGTAGGATGATAGAGGTGTGAAATTCTAAACCACATAAGTGTTAACAAGTAAATTTAGTTATTCCTTCCACACTTCTTACAGTGCAGTCTTGGCAAGTTAACATATGCTGGAAAGGTAAATGGAAAAGTTGTAGAGCAAGTCAAAATGTGGAAAAAAAAAAAAAAAAAAAAAGTAATGTGAATGTTGTGGGAACTGTAGGATGGGGGAATCCAGGAGCTGTCACTGGGTGATTGTGGGGGGCGTCTGTGTGCAGCAGCAGACACACACACCACAAAGTCCTTTACCCCATGGTGCCATTTTACCTAGGGCTGACCATGTATCCAGTTATTTAATTGTGATTTTTGTTTTATTTCACATCTGTTTTCTATCCCTGCTTTGTTAGTTAGGCCTATCTACAACACCGTTTCATTGCATTATGTTATTTCTGCCCATTATCATGTTTTTGTTCTCCTGGATCATCTTCTCAGTTTCCTTTGACCTCTTTTTTACCTTCTTCCCACAGCCCATACCAAACACATCTTGTCGTGATATTATAAATCTCTTATTTTCCTACTGAAGAAGTCCACTTATAATGTTAGTTATTACCTTTTATTTTCCATTTACAGTTTAAATTCATAAACCATTTTTGTTATGAATGAGAGAAACATCTCCAGGGAAAATGTCTAATTGCATTGGACTTTATACAGACTACAGTATCCCGTGGCAGTATGCTTTCTGCTTTATGTCCTGAGCTGTGCCATGTTATAATATTGATGTGAAGAGTTGCCTCTTGCCCCACTCTTGGCAAAATGGAACAGCAGACAGTATGGCAGTCAGTGTAGTCATGATGAGTTTAAGCAGTGATGCAGGTTCAATGCTGCACAATGTCAGAAATGAAGCAGCTGTGTCACACTATGCTGCTGTCTAATGCAACTGTTAGATTCCCCCCAACACACACACGCACACAGTCACACACAACAAACAAACATATATAGCTTACCTCTACCAGGATTCCAACCTCTTCTGTTGGAAGACACTCTGCTAGCAGGCCTAGATATTGTGGACAGGACTATATGATTAGATTAATTTAGCATTAAATTCATTTGCTGTGGACATTTGCATTTCAAAGAACTAGGGTTAGGTGACAACAATTTATATTGATCACTAATATTTCAAAATTCCTGAGGTTGAACCCATCAAGATTGGAAACTTTGCATATCATGATGATGATGATGAGCTATTAGGGTGTCATGGGATAGTCTCACTGTGATGCCAGAGAAGCTTTACCAGGAAAAAGGTGCTGAATGAGTGGTATGTATTTGTATTACAATTGGAAAGGAGGATAGCAAAAGGTCTCAGAAGTTGAGATTGATCTGATGATGATTGTAAGATGTGTGAAATGTGAAATAACAAGATGCTGGAAAGAGACAGGGTTGCTGGTGAGGAAAACAGGAGGTGTTCATACTGGATAAGGAAGCTGATATGGAGTGCAAATGAGAAGAAGTGAGTAATTGAACAGGTGGCCAAACAGAGCTAGAGAAGGAAAGGAGAGGGAATGGTGTAGGTGTAGATATAAGGGAACTAGTGTAGGCAATGGACTTAAAGGGAGGTAGTTAAGAATATGGAAGGAGATAAGATGTAGATTAATTGTAATTTAAGTTAAAGTAAACTATGCATACAAAAAAAGCAGGATGCTAAAGTCAGGGTGCAGTTTGGAATTAAGGAAATGAGCAACAGGTGTTGACATTGGCCACTCTCCAAGGGATGAGGAATTAGCAGCCTTCCTAGCTGACAGAACCAGAGAATTTGTCAACATAGAAATTTTGCTATACTAAAATGTCCAGGGGGTAGGCTAACACTACTGGCCTGTGGGAGAAGAGGTGATAAAGGTTCACTGCATGCAGGTTCCTCTTATAGGCTCACAGTTTTAAACAAGAGATTGATACATGGGCTAAAGTATGTTAGGAATTGGTAATGCATGCTAGGAGGTGGGAATTGGTGGATCTTTTTACTTCTTTTTCCTTTTCTTTTCTTTCACTTTTTATACAATGGCTAACCACTGGTAATGGATGTGTAGCGCCTGCAAGGTGCATGCTATGTGGACAGTACTGTTATTATGATATTGTAGATAGATAGATAAATGGGTCTACTTAGGGCCATCATGGGGAAATTTGCCCTTTTCCCCATTATAGTGCAGTCTCAGAGTTGGTATATTTAGTTGGGGGATGGGTGTAGCCTCCCACTTGGGTGGATTTTACATGCTTCTGTCTGTTTGTTTTTTAATGTTAGTCAACTGCCTCCTTTCCCAGATTAAAATTCCGGAGATGTGAACATTTGTTGAAATAAGGTTTCTGTGCTATCATCTTGGTTATGTAAGATTCGATTAAATGGAACTTTGGTCTACTGAAGTAGACCCAGATAGATAGATAAATAATATTGAAATAGATAGATAGTATTGAAATGGGTTCAGAGGTGTGGTTGCATACATGTATTTTATTAACTTTGTAAAGTTGAAATTTAAACAAATATTTCAAAAAGTGCTGAATTTGTAGTTCATCTGTTGAATCGGAATGCTGTGAGGAGTTTAGGAAAAGATGCTAGTAAGTCTAAAGGGTGTCATGCAGTATAACTTGAAATGGATCAGTCTTTTTAATGCACTTTTATTGCATTCAGTTTATAAATAAAAACATAGCATTTCAAATGTGTCCAATTAAGAACTTTAAATGTCTGTACCATTTGATGTGCAGCTAATACATTCTAGCTTAAAACTTTTGAATGCTTAGATTTTTCAGGTGATTAAAAATGTACACAATTTCTGTACAAACTTTATTAGTAAAAACAGTAGACATTTAACTTCTGAACTAAAACCTGTTTAAACACTCCTTAATGAATAACATACATTTTTTTAAAAAAGGGAAAATGATTGAGTCTTACACTTCTAAAATAAAGGGTAATCATTCAGTTTATATCTGTATTAGAAGCACCCTCCAGTTAGGTTAATTTATAATGCTTAACTAACCCTCAGAAATTAAATTTCTTTTGTAGCTTCATACAACATCAGTGGCAACAGCATTATTACCAATTTTCCCCATGAACTTTATCTTTGCAGTATGACATTCCCTAGTACCAGATACATCCATTATTTGAATTGTATCCATGACTGTTGGAATTTATCTTGAGTTCCATATTTGAATGATAATTTACTTAGTAACCAACAGCAATAAAACATTGCTTCATCTAGCATTTTTCTCCACAAGACTCCAGACTTTCCAAATCTTCCCTTCATGACGCAGTACATACAGGAATGAGTAGTAAGAATTCATTAGTATACACTATTGCAGAATCTCTTTAATTCTAGCAGAGTGTTATTTCTTGGAGCTCCTACTACAGCAGTCAAAGGGAAAAAAGTTCAGACATAAACCAGTCACTAAAAATTGCAAGAAAAACTCAGTCAAGCTAGAGTGTTCACTGTGTAATATCTTAAGCCTCCTGTAATGGAGGCCCATGAGATATATACAAATCACTCCTTACTCATTACATCCGAGTGACGCCTCCAGGCGCATCTGCAGTTCACCCCTACTAATGCCTCTAGGCGTCAAATATTGCTTGTTCATATATGCATCAATAATTCCAAAACCATGCTATGTACAAGGTTTTTAAAGATTTCATCTTAAAGCTGACACAATGGCAAACTCAACCACATTAATGTTTGACCTCTGTCTAGTGAAGATAAATAGATATTGTTATGTTGTCCCTATCTCTCCTTCGTTCTTGCTGGTTGGGTTTGGAGCCGATCCTTGGCTCTGACTCAGCCGTATACTAAAGCTCGAATGCTTTTACTGGCTCGAGGCTAGCCCCTATTCCAACATGCCTAGCGGGAGTTAACCAGATCTCGTTTGCCACTTGCAGTGTTCAGATTGCTGGACACTGGCTCATTGCTAAGAGTTTTTCTTTTTTGACTAAATTTGAATTATTTGCTAAATAATTTGTTAAATATTCTGTGTTCAAGAGTTTCTTCTTCAGTTAGTGTTATTTTGACCCTTCTGTTTTTGGTTGTTGTTGTTGTGGCCATCGTTTTCCTTTAGGCCTACTTGTTTTTCCTTGTGAACCCATTTAACTTAGAGGGTTCTCCTTCCCTTCAGCCACCTTTTTTGTTAGAGGGCTTTCCCCTTATTCCCTTCTTTTCTAGGAGCTGCCGTTTAAGTTGGAGGCTCTCCTTGGTTGGGGGAGTTTGCTGTTTTAGATTAGAGGCTCTCCCCCCTTCTAGTTTTTCATCTTTGTTAGTTAAACCTTCCTTATGTCTTTTTAGTTTTTAGTATTTGATGACATACTTGTAGTCTAACTATGTCTAAGGATTTTACTACAGAGACAAAACCTTTGGGTTTTAAGAAGTGTGACTCGTGCTGCCAAAAGATGTCTCTTACAGATGGGCATACGAGCTGTGTATATTGTTTAGGGGCTGTACACCTGCAGGACTCATGCACTATATGCCATGCTTTCAGTTCTTGGGTCCTGCAGGAGAGAAAAAATAAACTGATTTTGCAAGGCTTATTAAAAGGCCCCTTCGATGCTTCCATAGAAGGGACTCAGCCAACAAAAAAACAGGACAAATTCACCAAGCCATCATCCTAGTTGGCTCTGACATCGGAGTCATACAAAAGAAAAGGCAAATCTTCAGCATTGTTGGAAGGCTCTTTCTCTGGTGGCTCCATCAGTAGTCTCGGAGCCAGTCAGGACTCGCAAGAGAACCAGGTCTCCCTCTCTGGAACTGGTGAGATCTGTTCCACAATCTCCACTTTTACAATCTGTGGCAGGCAATCACCGGTCTTCCACCCATTCCCCTCGGTCATTCAGGAGCCTTTCAGATGATGATGTGGAGAGGGTGGTGAAGAGGCTTCTCAAGCCACCAGCATTAGCAAAAATATTATCGATTCCAGTCCATATGGAAGTGGTGCCGAAAGTCCAACCAACATCATTATTGATTCCTCCTCCGACTATCTTGAGTTTGGAGCCAGAGTGCATGGAAGTTGTTGTGGTGGAACCGTCGGTTCCGATAACCGCCGGTCTTTCAGTTCCCCATTCCATCGAGGGATCTGGGGGCCGACGCTCCCTCATCAGCTCCGAGAGGTGGAGCAGCATCGGACCCTTGTCTGAACCTACTCTCCTCTTGGGGCTTCAGCGCAGGTGAGCTCGGCTCTCACATCAGCCTGAGAGCCATCGCCCTTGGTTCAGGGAAGATCTCCAGGCTCTTCGGAGCTGGAGACTCTTTCAGGCTTGGACCGCGGTACCTTCAAGGTGATGAGGAGTGTTCTGTCCTCTGAGATCGCTCCACACTCGGCTCCATTGGCTCCTTCTCCTTAGGTGCCAGTATCCGCCTCCGAATCTCCCCTTCTCCCCAAGCGTAGGGAACCCATGCTCCATGATGCCCCATTGGGTGACCCCAACTCTTCTGAAACCTCCCCAGAACACCTCTCAGAGGAGGTCCCTCGGAGGAGGACATGCAAGAGGAACCATTTGGACTCCCCTGAATCCCTGACATCAGACTTGACAGACTCAGAAGGGTCCTCACGGCCTCCCTCTGAGGATGTATAATTTTCAAACATCCTGGAAACCTTAGGCAGGGGGCTGACTGGAAGTCTCTTGCCCCTTCTGAGGAAGAGTCTGTGTATCTGGATGCCTTCGGTTCCCGACCCTACACCTCTTAGGTGTCTCTGCCTTTCGACCGACTGTTGGGTGTAGTGAGTCGGAAGGTGTGAAGCTCTCCAGGGATTATGGAACCAGTTCCACGGAGGTCCAACAAATTTATAACTACACCAGATGGCAAGCTTTTTCTATCTAAGGGCATGCCTGTCGATGCTGTGGTGGTGGCAGCAGCCAGTAAGAAGGAATTAGCAGAAACTTCTTCTTCTGTCCATCTGCTGAACAGAAAGTCCCGTATGATGGACAGGTATGGGAAGCATGTTTTCTTCAGCAGCCTTTACACTCAGGTCACTGAATTATTTGTCCCACTTTACATGCCTGTAGAGGAATCTCCTCAAGGAGTTGGGAGATACCCTACAGGATCCTACAGCTGCTGGTGCAGCCGGCAAGATGGCTTCTCAGCCTGTGACCTTGACTTCTGTAGTTAACTCCTCCATGCGGCTGATCACTTATGCAGCCGATGGAGTGAGTAGAGCAGCAGGCACAGGAGTTGCCTTGAGGAGACACTCCTGGATGTGCCTTTGTGAATTTGTGGAGCCCTTCAAGTCATCCTTTACCATCACCCCCTTTGACGGCTCGTCATTGTTCAGGCCTCAGGTAAAAGAGATTCTTACCAGGTGTGAACGGGATGGCAAAAACTCTCTCTGCCATGGGAGTACATTTTTCCGCTCCTTCTCGGCCTTATCCTAAACATCAGAAGAGTGGAAATATGTGGTTCTGGAAATCCCAGGGAGCTTTGCCTGACACACGTGGAGATTTTTCCCCCAGGGGCAGAGGGTGAAACAATAATGGAAGACGCTGGTCTCGTGGCGGGGGGGGGGGTCCACAGAATCAGGGTGACAGAGATACCTTCTCTGGTAGGCCCTTCCAGCGCTCCTGAAGGGAGGCCTGACTGTCTGCCTCTGGAGGCAGTCGGGGGCAGATTATCCCTGTATCCAAAAGCCTGGCAAACAATCATGGAAGATACATGGGTACTATCGATAATATCCAGCGGTTACAAAATTCCCTTCTCCCAATCACCCCTTATAAAAAAAGGCAACAGTCAATCCCTGATATTCCACCCAATCTTTGGGATCAAACAAACCTAGAAGTTCAAAGGTTGCTAGAAAAAAGAGCCATCCAGGAACTCCCCGCAGACCAAATCAAATCCGGAACTTATTCAAGGTTCTTTTTAGTTCCAAAAAAGACAGAGGACTGGAGACCCATTTTGGATCTCAGCAGGCTGAACAAATCAGTTAAGAAAACAAAGTTCCGGATGGTAACACTGCAGTCCATTCTTTCCTTTTTGGGTCAGGACAATTGGATATGCTCTGTCGATCTCCAGGATGCGTACTACCACATAAAAATGGACAGGCGATCAAGGAGATATCTACGCTTCTGGCTGGGAGCCAGTCATTACAAGTTCAGAGCTCTGCCCTTTGGTCTCACCACAGCCCCCAGGGTGTTCACCAAATGCATGGCAGTAGTTACAGCTCAGCTGAGGCATCTAGGATTCTGGGTGTTTCCATATCTAGACGACTGGCTCCTTACTGCCACCACCGAGCATCAGCTAATCAAGTAAAGGGACTCCACAATTCACACTTGTTCATGACTAGGCATCACCATAAACTATGAAAAGTCTGCCTTGTTGCCTTGTCAGTATATTACATTTATAGGGGCATATTTAAACACAAGGGCTATTTTAGCAAAGCTGCCTCCAGAAAGGGTGTCAACCATTCATTGTCAAGTTTCAATCCTCATGGCAAAAAAGAAAATTCAGGCAAGATTTGTCCTCAATGCCTTGGGTTTGGTGGCTGCAGCAATTACTCTGGTCCCTGTGGCGTGTTTCTACATGAGAATTCTGCAGTGGCGCCTGTTTGCTCAGTGGTCATTCCAGGATCTACCAATGTCACATCAGATTTTAATCACAGAGTCCTGCAAGAAGAATCTAGAATGGTGGCTTCACTCCCCTCCGGTGACAATAGGCAGGCTGTTTCTACCCCCCCCCCCCCTCAAGCTGTAGCTACAGTGATCACAGACGCTTCCCAGATAGAGTGGGGGGGCATTATCTGGGACAGACTGTTCAAGGGACTTGGCAGCAACATGAGTACCACTTGCACTTCAGTGTCCTAGAGATGAGAGCGGTGCTTCTGGCGTTGAAGCACTTCAAGACTCTCTACCTACAAGGACTATAGCAATTCAGACAGACAATATGTTGGTAGTATGGTAGATCAACAAACAGGGTGGAACCTGGTCTTATCCTTGTGTCAGGAGGCTCTACATGTATGGCAATGGGCAATATCTTCCCAATGTTTTCTGACTGCAATGCATATTCCAGGGAAATCCAATGTGATAGTGGACAAGCTCAGCAGGGAGATTCTGATGCCTCATGAGTGGTCCCTGAAACAGGAAATTGCAGACTTGATTTTTCACAAATGGGGCCAGCCATGCTGCAATATTTTTGCCACCACCCACAACAACAAATGCAGCAGCTATTTTGCCCTAGTCCCACCACTGGGACAGTCACCCATGGACACACTTGTTCATGACTGACCCCCCATGACTGCTTTACGCCTTTCCACCATTCCCCCTGATCCCCAAGGTTCTTCAGAAAGCACACTCACTGGGTTGCAAGATATCCTCATTGCCCCTTACTGGACTCATCAGATATGGTTCCCATTCCTTTGGCCACATCTGCAATGGGACCCTTGGATCCTGGACCCAGTTCCAGATCTCTTGATGCATCAGTCGGGTGCGCTCCACCCTTCTTGTTAAGCAGGCAAAAATGAGATTGTTCCCTTTCAAATATTCTCGAATTTCTTGCTGAAACCTTTGAGCGAGGAGCAGCTGCAGCTACTATACAGGTTCAGCTGGCTGCCATTTCTAATTTTCATGTGGGAGAAATGGGCTCTAACGTTATGTCCCATAGGCTATGCAAAGCATTTCTAAGAGGTACTGCCCTCTTGAGACCTCCAATAAGAGAACATCCACCCCTTGGGACCTAAATTTAGTTTTAGTGGCTCTGATTCTTCTTCCCTTTGAGCCAGCTGCTACCATACTACCATAATTTACAGACAGTTAACCAGAACAATCCTCAGAAGTTCTGGGCAGGCCTGAACAATCTACTTCACCCTGGAAAAACATCCACCCCCATCCCCGCTGCTACTGTGGATAAATCTCCTTAGGAAGTCTCAGACTGCTTTAACCGTTTATTTACTGAAACAATTCAAAGCCTAGGTAACCAGCTACCTCTTAGCGCCTCCAGCCCTGATAATCCCACCCCTCTAAACCAACCCTCATTTAGCCTCCAACCAGTGCCCACATCACTCATACGCTCTCTCCTCAAAAAATTAAAACCCACCACACTCACTGCTGACCAACTCCCCACTGAGTACCTCCAAAAATCAGCTGATGCCATTGCCTATCCTATATCGATTCTAATTAATCGGACCATAACAGAGGCAAAATTCCTACCTTATGGAAAACAGCTTATGTTGTCCTATTACATAAAGGAGGATCCTCCATGGATTTCTCCAATTATAGACCAATTGTGGAATAATGGAAATATGTGCACACAAACAGCTCATGCACCACCTAATCCAAAATCACTTCATGGCCGATACCCAACATGGGTTCTGACCACATAACAGCACAACCTCGGCCCTCCTGGCTTTCACCAATACCATAAACAACAACTGTAACAACAACTACATCTCTTCTGCCCTCTTCTTGGATCCCTCCAAGGCATTCGATATGGTAGATCATCAACATTTGTTACACACCCTGAAAACCTTCTACCTAGATTCCAAAGCTCTTCTATGCTTTAAATCCTACCTCAATGGGAGGCAGCAGGCAGTTTGCTGGAACAACAAGCTCTCTAACCTTTACCAAACACCCTTGGAGTGCCACAAGGCTCAATATTAGGGCCTGTACTGTTTCCATCTTTATTAACGACCTATACACCATCATCCCAAACGTCAGCTGTATCCAATACGCTGATGACTCCACCCTGATCTGTTCTGCTACATCTCCATCAGAATTGAGGTCTGCTACCCAGTCCACCTTTAATACAACAGAGAACTGTCTCTCTGAACGTCACCTGTTGTTAAATGCCCAAAAAACCAAAATGCTGTTTTTCTCACCTACTGAAAGGTCTGCTGCATTTACTTTCAACATTAATGTGAAGGATGGCACTGTTATCTCCCCCGACCCCTCTACAAAACTTCTAGGCATCATTATTGATAATAACCTGAAATTTGACTTGGATGTCAATCAATTAATCAAGAACATCAATAAAAAGCTAGAATCACTGTATAGAATAAAAGCCTTTCTAACCCCTCCAGCCAGGATTGCCATAGCCCGCACCCACCTAATCTCACCACTTCTATATGCCTCCCCCTTTTCCCTAATCTAAACAAGTCAGTCCTAAATAGATTGTCATCCTGTTACAATCACATTGCCAGGTTTGCCACTGGCCTGCCATTTAGAACACACCACTGCATTAACCTCAAACAGCTTGGGTGGCTAGAACTTCCCAGTCTAATCCAATACAACATTCTGACTATAGCTAAAAAAATCTCTATAATCCAGAGAATACACCATTCCTAAGGAATATTATCACCCCCATAACAATCCGAGACTGCTTAGATCCTCAAACAAATTACTAATTCAGACAAAACTAACAATACAGCTGGAGATGCCCTCTGCAGGTAGCGTTTGGAATCTCCTTCTAGCTGACATTACTTCGCTCTCCTCTTTTTGCCAGTTTAAAACCAAACTCAAGACAACATCTGGCATTAAACTGGCTTTGCCACTGTAACAAGCCTGGATAACTCTCCTCATAAATGTATATAATATATTACTTTTTGCCTACTGTCAATGTATTCCCCTGACTTAAACCATGGATAGCTATACCTGTGAACTTGTTCTATCTAATGTTTTTTCATGTATCCTCTGTAAATAACTTACCTGTAGTTATGTATTCATTGTTGTAATTTTGACTCTGACTACCTTGGAGCTTTTCCCCCGGGCCTCCGCTGAAAATGGACATGTATCCAGTCGGACTATCCTGGTCAACAAACATAAAATAAAATTAAATAAATGAATTGTTCCCTAAAATTTTTGACATGGAAGACTTTTTTTCTTGACTGCCATTACCTCAGCTAGGAGGATTTCAGAATTACAGGCCTTATCAGTTTGTCCTCCATACTTGATTTTCCACAAAGATAGAGTTTCTCTTAGAACCAACCTCTCTTTCCTACCAAAGGTGTGGTCAGAGTATAACTCTCCCTGTATTCTTCCACAATCATGGCAACAAGGCAGAGTATAAACTCCATCAGTTGGATGTTTATAGACAATTATGTTTTATTTACACAGGACTAAGGACATCAGAAAATCTGACCAATTGTTTATATCCTTTGCAGAGAATAGAAAAGTTTATTCATTTTCAAAAGTGACCTTATCTAAGTGGCTTTCAGCCACCATCACCTATGTCTACGATTTGCAGAAAAAAAACTTTAAGGAAAAGTTAGGGGACATTCAGCTAGGGCCTTGGCTACTTCTCCTGCCTTTCAAGCCAAGCTGCCTTTAGATTTGATCTGTGTGGCAGCTACATGGGCTAATCCTCATATTTTTATCACTCATTACAGAGTAGATGTGGCCTCCCACAACAGGGCATCCTTTGGTTCCATGGTCCTGAAGAGTATTTTCCAATGAGCCACCCAAGAAACAGGTGCTGGGGACGCTGTCCCAACCAGCACGAATGAAGGCGAGATAGGACAATATAACATAAAAAAGTTAGGTGCTCACCATAACATTCCATGTTTGTTGTCTTTGATCTTACCTTCCTTCTTGTGCCCCACTGTCCTTCCCCCTTCCTGGAAGATCGAGAGGAGTTCCTTCATTGGCTACACTGGCTTAGTTTTCCCTTTTACCATACCAGTTGGATAGACCTAGACTTCCTTTCTATCCCCTTGCTGATTATTTACACCTTTATACACAGCTGTACTCTTATATATAAAGTCTATTATATTTTTCTTGCATAGTCTAGTGTTTTTGGATTATCACAAATGAGATCTGGGTAACTCCCGCTTGGCATGTTGGGATAGGGGCTAGCCTCAAGCCAGTAAAAGCTCTCGAGCTTTAGTATACGGCCGAGTCGGAGCCGAGGATCAGCTCTGAACCTAACCAGCAAGAAGGAAGGCGAGTTCAAACATGGAACGTTATGGTGAGTACATAACTTCCTTTTTTATGATATTAATTTATATAGATATAATTTTCACATTTTTCTAAATATCTCAACAACCAAGTAACACAGACAGAACTCCTTAGCCTCATATGAAAGCTCCCAGCTAGATGAATAAAATGCTCCTAACAGTATGTGTGTAACTTCAGTGGTTGCTGAGATTCTGTAAGTTGTTACAAAATATTACAAATGTAATTGTTACATAATGTACTTTGACTTAAAAAAATCTGTTTTATGACCTAGAACCTAAAGAATACTACCTCTATAAAAATTGTTTGTGCTGAAAATTTTGCCATTTATGCTTCTTTCATAAGCCCTATGGTTCCAGAGATATGAACACTTGTTTGAAATGTGAGGACATAATTTGATTCTGTCAAAAGGCTTAGGTTCTACCCATTTGAAGTTACAGTGCAAACTTCCGGAGCGCCCTTGGAGTTGAATGAGTTTGAATGAGTTAAAGAGGTTAAGTGTTTCAGGTACATGGCTTCTGAATGTCCATGAATTTTTTTACATTTTAAGTCTTCATGGTTACATTCAGGCCATTTAAGACAAACCCAAGTAGCTGTGGGCATGTTTCAGCCTTTTTAGTGACCTCATCAACACAGCATAAGTGGATTGTTTCACTGTACTTCAGAAACACAGGATCTTTAAATGCAGCTGATACCCATAAAGATTACGGTGCCTACAAAATATCCCAACTAAAATCCAAGCCAAGGGAAAAGGCCACACAAATAAACTGTACCATAAGAAGTACAAGAAAACCCCAGCCAAGCTATGGTTTTCACTGTATGATACCTAAAACTTCCTGTAACAGAGGCTTATGGGATGTAGCTGAAACACTTGATATCTTTAAGGGGTAATTTGCATACATCCTATGTGCCTCCATTACAGGAAAACCAAAAACTGTGCTGCAACGATGTACTAGGTAACAAACAAAAACTAAAAAACACCACACGTGATTTTAAGACCACAAATATTTATCACAAAAATGTGAGGAGTTTCATTCAATATAATACTTAGAACTTCATCAGAAAATATAGAAAACATAACATCCATTACTTAAGTACTAGATTAAAAATCACAAATCTTACAAATACAGATTTATCCATGTGACCACAAGAAAGAGAATAAAATGTGTCATTATATACTTTATAATTTATAATACAAATCACTTGAACATTTATTTCCTGGCTGGGAGTGATTTTAAAGAGCATTTTATATTAATGGTATCATTTAAACCTGGGAAAAGACTGGCATTTTAATTCAATTGGCATTCCAGGTCTTTAACCTTTAACTTGTTGTTCAGATCACTTCCCCTTAAGGTGCCAGACACATAATCCAATGCACTAAAAATAAATGCATTAAAATGTATAAAGACTGTACTATGCTTAGCTAGAGCACTTTATAAATTATTATATTTTATATCAACCACATGTTTCCTGATATGTTCCCAAAATTCCTTTTGGTTTTGCCAAAACAAAAAAAAAACACATGCAGCTGCTACATTCAGTAATATACACTAAGTGCTTGCTGTTGTAATCAAAATGATGTCAATAGTTATTCCTAGTAGTTTTGTAGTAGCATCAGGAGAAATCAGAGTGTTACCAGTAATAGAGAAATTAAGAGAGCTTGATTTGTGGGTAGGTGAGAACAATAGCAACTTTGTTTTCTTGGGGTTGAGGAGTAGGCAACGGTCAGAGAACCAGTGTTCAACAGTGGAAAAAGCTTTTTGGGTAAGTGACAGGAGTTCAGTCTGAGAGGAAGCAGTGCAGATTATAGTGGAATCGTCTGCATATTGTATGCAAGTAGTGTTTGGAATAGCTGACTGGAGGTCGTTAATAAAATAGAAAATAGGAGTGGGCCAAGGATAGACCCTTGAGGTACACCTAAAGTGATAGGAAGGTGATTAGATAATGAGTTTTTCCAAATTACTGCCTGCTGACGGTTTTCTAGGTAAGATGTAAACCAGGATAAGGAAGAAGGATGAATTGAAAGAGATTTTAGTATGTGCAGAAGGAGTTTATGATTAACCATGTCGAAAGCTTTTGAAAGATCTATGAAGATAGAAGATGATAGATTAGTGTTGTTACGGTTATGGTTGATAGCGTTAGTAAAGGAGAGTAATGCAGTAGTGGTACTGTGAGAAGGTCTAAATCCATGCTGACTGTTAGCAAGTAGGTTGTTATGGAGAAATCATGTCCATGTTTATTTTATCCACTTTTTATATCTTTGAAAAAATCTTCTTTACATATTTTTCCCCATAACTTTTTTACTCTTTTAAATTTCAAAAACACATGTCCTGTAGTTACTCTTCTTGACAATGTAAACATAGTCTATCATTTTGCTTTTCATATGGCATATCTCCTTTTACTGGTAATTTATCTATTATCAGTCTCCACAAAAAATGTTGACATTCTACTTTCTGATTACACCAGTTGCTTCTTATTTTTATAGCTTTAATTTTTTTCATCTGTTAGATTTTCACGTGATTTTATGTAGTAATGTTTTATCATTACATTCTTATACCGTATTTTTCTGTCATTTTCTATGTCATCAATTTTTTTATTTTTCTCAAAATTTTTATTTTCGTAACATTTTATTTCTTCACTTATACACTCTTTTTCTTTTATTCTTTTTACCATACCCCAAAATTTATCATACTTATATTCATACATTTTTACTACTAAACTCTCATCTGTTTTATTTATCCATTTTAGCACTTTGTACAAATTTAATAAAGCAGCATATACCACTGGGTTAATTAACCTTAAACCTTCTTCTTTATTTACAGACAAAACTGCTGTTTTTACTGGGTTTAATCTACATCCCAATATAAATGAAAAAAATATATATGCAATAATTCCTTTTCAAACACTGTTGGCAGCATAAATACACTTGCTAAGTATGCTATTTTGCCATCAGTACTGAATTTATCAAATAAGCCTTTTTTTTCTGAATGATAATTTATATATTCTGCAGATAAGACAGGTTTGTTTTACTTCTCCTATTGTTGTTTTCCCATTTAGTTCTACTAACATTTTTATTCCCAAATGTACCTAACATAGACATTTCATTCATTGTAAAATGCATACCCCCAATCTTTACTACATCAGATAAACTTTTACTTTTCTCTTTATTTAATACCATCCCTATAATTTCTAAACACTTGTATGTGCAAATTATTACTTCTTTTATCCATTTTATTGCAGTTATTTTAATGTTATCTATAAATGTTAACATTCTTAACCCTTTAGGTATTATATACCCCAACTCCTTCATTTTGTACTTTATTTCACATAATATCACATTCATAACTAATACAAAGTGCATACAGCTCATTGGACATCCCTGTCTTACACTACTCTTGATTTGTACCTCTTGGGTTAACCAGCCATTTACAAGCACTTTTACTTTACTATTACTATATGTTGACATATATAATTTCCTAATATTCTCACTTATGTTATATTCTTTCATTATTAACTATACATTTTCATGTCAAATTGTGTCAGATGCCTTATTAAGGTCTCCTATCATGATTTTTGCTTTTTCCTTTCTGTTCATAATTTCATCCACAATTTCTCTATCATTAATAATTCTTGGCAGTCCTTCCCCTTTATACTGTATATGTTATCTTCCATAATATTTTCCATTTTAGTTTCAAAACTGTTTTGTATTATTTTCATAAAGATCTTATAATCATTATTATTCAATATTATCATTCTTCAGTTTTTTAATTGTCTTCTATCTTCCTTCCTCTGTATGAATTTAAGTATTCCACTACACAATTCTTTATACATAAATCCTTCACTCATTCACTCAAAATCTATAATGTTTTTTGCCAGTTGCTTATTTTTTTATATATTTCATACCCTATACCATCTGGGTCTACAGTTGAATCTATTTTTACTTGACCTAATAGTTTATCTAGCTCATTCAAAGAAATTTCCTTTTCCATTTCTTTATTGTCTTTTTCTGTTAACGTTTTTTACTTTCCATGTTTCTTCACTACCTACTTTTTCTCTTTAAACATTTCTTGTACATATTTTATTACACTATTCATAATCTTTTCCTGAGTTCGTTCTGTTTCTCCTTTTGCATGTTTTTATTTCTCTCATTATACTGCCATCTTAATTTACTAATCTGCTTAAGTAACGTGATACTTCTTCTCTTTTTCATTGTAAAAATATCTTTGCTTATGTAACGATTCTTGTATTTTTTCTTGATTTCTTTCATGTAGTTCTTTTTCTTTGTCAAAGTAATTTTTATTATTTATGTTCTAAATCTTCCAATGCATCATTATATGTTCTTTTATATTTTTTTTCTCTACTTTTCTCACATCATATTGCCACTGTATAAAACATTTGTTATAATATGTCATCCACCATTCAGACCAGTTGTTGTAAAATGTTCTCATAGTAATACAATCTTTCCATAACTGAATTACTAATCTCTTCTGGTCATCATTCCATGCATTTTAATTTATCATTTTTATTCCTTTGCCTATATTTTATATTCCTTGTTATTCCTATATCTTTAGGCATGTTGCAAGATGATCAGAAAATCCTGTTTCAACTACCTCACCTTCTCCTATAACTAAATCTTGTGATACTATAAAATAATCTATTTCAGTTCTATAAAATAATCTATTTCAGTTCTACACATTCCTCTTTTGTAAGTCCATGATTTTTTGTCTCAGAGTTTTAACTTAACACATTTATAGCTTGTAACATTTTGCTTATATTATTTATTTATTGACATTTGCTAACTGGGTTCGTCCGATTATGCCAAAGGCCCTTTTTCAGTGGAGACCCGAGGAGAAAAGCTCCAAGAGTACAATAATCAAAAAAAGAAAATTAACATAGTTTATTACATGTCAAACAAGAAATACTGCAAGAAGTAAGAAGTTTACAAATGATTACAGATGAATAATGTTATACAAAGAAACAAAAAAAAATCAATCTTAACATGGTGCAAAGTATGTCAAAATTTTAGAAACAGTCAAAGAGGAATAAAGACAGCATATTAAGAATACATATTATGCAAGAACAGGTTATACAACAAGGTTGAATGAAAAATTCAAACATGCATGGTACAAAGTATGCCAAAAATTTTAAAACAGTTGAAAGGAAAGGAAGTATAACAAGGAATGCATAAAATGTAAGAAGATAGAGTACATATGGTAAGTAATTTAAAAAGACAAGAGAAACACATGAGTTGTAACTATAGCAAGTAATACAGGGGGAAAAAGAAATTCAGTAGTAGAAAGCCAAAGGGCAAAAGACTGATTAGTAGAGGTCCGTGCAAGAGCATGATCAAGAATTATGGAGACTGTCCTTGAGAGCTATTTTAAAGGTGGTAGGATTAGTAATACATCTGACATTTGGTGGTAATTTATTCCAAGCCTTTGCTATGGAACAGGAATAAAGTAGTTTGCCAATATTTTATTAGGCCTATAAACTTGAAGTAGGTTCTGTTGTAAGCTATGGCGAGCATGGTTGGGGGTGTAGGGCTGAATAAGAGTGGAGAGCGATCATTCCTGTTTTATACACTTGGCTGTTAAATCACAATTAAAATCTCCTATTATTATAATATTCATATTTATCACTCCATAATCTAAAATCTGATGAAATAAGCATTCCCTTTATTTACAATTAGTGTAAGCATATAATGCTATAATTCTGTATACATGTTCATTTCATTTTAAATCTACAATGGTCAATCTTCCCATTTTTGCTAAAGTTACATCTAATACCTTTACTGTATTTCTACAAAATATGGCTATTTCAGAACATCTCTCATTTCCCAAATTCCAGATTATTTTTCCTCCCCATAGTTTTTCTGTTTGTATTATTTCTTCACTTGTTAAAAATCTTGTGTCTCCTAATATAATTAGATCTACATCACATGTATTATACCACTCCAAATTTCCCATTCTTCTTACTATTATTCTTAATACTATTCACACTTGCAGAAAGAACTCTACAATTTTAATGTTCCCTTTTCCTTAGATTTATGGTTTCATAAATGTATCATTAATTACCAGACTAGCATTCTTCTTCTAAGCCTAACCAATTTCTTTCTCAAAGGTGAGAATCAAACATTGTACCTTGTGTCTGTGAGTCAAAAACCATAACCATTATAGCAAGCCCCAGTCTTTAGCTGTATAAGTTCTCTTTCATCCATTTCCTTTCTTTTTTTTCTTTTGGACTTGTCACTTTAAATTTTCTTTCTCTGTCTTTTACTCTTTTGCCAATAAAATTCTTTTTCCCTTTTATTACCTCCTAATTTATGTCTTCTTCATCACTTATTCCAGCACCTTCTTCTATGTCCTCTTTATTATTTTTTCATCTAACTTTTCTCCTATTTCTACTACTTCTAAAATGTCTTCTCTTTGTTCATTTTCTTCAAATTCTTTTTCTTTTTTGCTTTACCGTTATTTTCATTTTTGCAATCCATCCATAAATGTCCAGTTTTGTTACATTTATAACATTTCAATTCACATTTTTTGCATTATGTCCCATTCCCCAACAAACATAACATTTTCTTTTGTCACAGTTACTTATCAAATGTCATTCTTTTCCACAAAAAAAAAAAAAAAACATTTTTGGTTTGTCCCCAGTATTTTATAATAGCAGTATTGCCCTCCACATTTATCATGCTTGGTATAATTGTTTTTCTTTCTATTTTTAACATAATGTTACAATCCCAGTAACCAGTCCATAAACCCCTTTTGTCATAAACGTTTACAATGTCTAGTACTTCTTTGTATAAAGCTTTCAAAGTCTGCCTTTCTACCTTTGTTTGAAACTGTACATAAATCATCTTTTTTGTTTCCCTGTTAAATGCTTTTATCACATAAAGATTCCATGGGTTACAGTCTTCTTTTTTTCATATTCCCCAAGAAAAGTTTCCATTGAAAAAAACTGTCTTAAATATAAGGTCACAAAATATCTATTTGTTAATAAGAATAAATGATCTTACCTCATGTGCTTTTACACCAAAAGGAGGATTAAATTGTCCCACACTTCATTTCTGTCTATTTCTTTGTCTTCTTTACTTTGATTCCTTACCATGTACTTACATTCTTCATTTTCTTCTGCCTTCTTTTTTGCTACTCCACTTTTGCCTTCCTTTACTTTCTCTGCATATGTTGTCTCTGCATCCTCCTTTTGTATTTTCTTCATAATGTCCCCCCAGGAAACATCTCCTTCATTTTCTGGCTCACTCTGTACCACCATTTCATTTAGTAAATCATCCCGCAACCCTCCTGACTGGAGGGCTGTAATTACATATTCATCATTTGCTGACTCATCTCCATTAAAGAAGTTTCTTTAAAACATTTCCTCAGAATCCTGCACACGTTCTCTGGTCTCAATATTTGCTTTCTCCTTAATTTAATTCACTGCTCCATCATCTCCTTCTCTGTCTCCATATACCTGTTTCTCTGGACAACATCTGTGCCTGGAATGGAAGCAGGAAGTGCTCTTCCAAAATGGGACCCACATTCCACAAAGAAAAGTAGGGAAGTTCCCTGGCGCTGTGGCTAAATTCCCCCTAGACAGTATGAATACCAATTGGGGGGGGGGGTGTGGAGGCATAGCCCCCCACATATTATAAACATTTTAAACTATACACATTGCAATGAATAACTGTTTCCAGAAGAAAATATATAACCAACATATTTGGGGGCTTCACCCTCCACATCCCCTCTTAATATATATACTAACTAACTCCAGGATCGCACTACAGTGGCGAAAAGGCCATGTATAACTTTCAACTAAATGAGTTTCAGTCAAATGAGTTTTCAGTGAAGTGGGCTTTCTGTGAAGTGGTCCTAGTAATTTCAGTTTTAGGGGTGTATTTTCAGTCAAATGAAGTAGACCCATATATATATATATATATATATATATATATATATATATATATATATATATATATATATATATGGGTCTATTTGATATGGCCGACATTTCAGAATGTCGAAAACAATATGGCCGAGACCATATGATCACCATTCAAAATGTCAACCATACAAAAAAAAAAAACACAACAAAATCTTACCTTCACGCTGCTCCATCCCCCCCCCCCACCCCCGGAACTTAAATATACCAACTCCTCCGAGATCGCACTAAAGTGTGGAAGATGGAAATCTTTCCATTCTGCACTGTTTGGAGATGCCAGTTCCGCATGGTCGACATTTTGAATATCGATCATATGGTCTCGGCCATATGGTCTTCGACATTCTGAATGTCGACCATGTGAAGGGGACCCATATATATATATATATATATATATATATATATATATATATATATATGTTAGATATATTAATCTGTCTTTCTATAGATATATCTGTATGTATTTTTTTCGCTAGCACCCATGACCATCAAGTCTCCCTTCCTGCTGCACTGCCTGAACCCATCTGTCCATAGACTTCAATTGATATGGAGGCATGAGTCGAGTGCCAGGAGTAGTGCTTTGATCTGCATAGCCTGGCATTTTTCTTAATCCTAAAACACTGTCCCTGTGTGCTTAGCAGACTTGTGCAAGGCTGGCTGGTCAATGAGCAGCTACAGTGTACATATCCACCCCCAGACCCAAGGGGCTGATACACTATTGCTGTCTTCCCACCTATGAGATTGATGTCTATATTTTCCACCCTCTGTCAGAGCTCCACTAAAGAGATGCCAGTACGTACCCTCCCTCACAGGCTAGGAACACCCCATCTACCCTGCCAGCTCTGTCAGGTGCTCAACCAGCTAATCAGACTTGTGTCACCTGATTGTAGTGAGGGCTTTATCCCTCTACCATACCATACTGGCTAGATATATCATATGCTGTGAACAAGAAAATAAAATAATTATTCAGTCATCTGAGCAGGAATCATCCAGGTTGCAAATGTCCATTAGTCTGCATTCAGAAAGCAGTCTGCCTTATATTCAGAAGGAGGCTGCACACGGACAGCAAAAACAAATGAGATTAAATTAGTGTACTGCTTGGCAGAAGGTCTGGCAAGGCAGTCTAAATAAAATGTATCCCTTCACAAATGCACACCATCCCTTGTAATCAGGTCACTGCATATTACTTTCTGCATATTATGTATCATATTACCTCTTGAAAGAATAAGTTGTCAACCAGTATTACAAAGGCTAGACATCCTTTTCATTCTCTTACGATTCTCTTTGCATATATCACTCAATGGCACCGACTCCTTCAGTTTTGCAGTTGTGACCACAAGATGTCCTTCGTGCTTCACTGTTGCAGTCATCACATTTGGGTTATCCCTGCCAGGGTAGCCCTCGGCCGGCCCGAATACCAGAGACTTAGCATTTTTGCGTCAGTTGCTGTCGCTCCAGGAATGACGTCAGCTCATCAGTAGTATAAAGTAAGGCAGCCGACACCATTACATCTGTCTTTCTTGGCATGGAGCCTGAAGCAGAAGCAGTTCGCATGAGTGCCGGTCTGCTGCTACCTGAGTTTTCATCTACCGAATTGAACTTGAAGTCTTCTAAAGCTAAGTACCCCATTGGGGATCCCTTTTTCTTGCACTAACCGATGTCAGAAAAAGTTAATAATTATCTCGCTGTGGAAAGCAAATACCACACAGAGACTTCCATTCTTACTGCGTCACTTGTTTAGGGCCAGACCACAACATCCCCCATTGTAGCTTCTGTGCTTTGTTTAACGCCTGTCAGCCCTTTATTGTAACCATTTATTTTTGCTTACAGCCCTCGAACTCCAATATGGCTTCGGTAAGCCATCCAACAGCAGATCTTCTAAAAAAACATAAAGATAAAGACAGAGACAGTCCACCCAGGTCCTAACCTACCGACGACACTTCCGTTAAGCTAGTCATCAGTTCTCCGGTCCTCAGTGAGGCACTTTCGCAGCCCCTGATGCCCACTTCTGTGGATTCGCAGGCCGCTACCAAGACCCTTTCAGAGTCCGGTATGCCGCAAAACTCTTCTTCGACTAAGGATCCTGCAGTCGTCTCTACCTTGGATAGGTCCTGAGCTGCTGAGCAGGCATCGGCTTCTGAGGAAGACCTTCGCACTACCGATTCTCGACACAAACCAATGTCTTCTTTCACGACTACCATTCTTTCAAAAACGACTGAGTTTCTAAGGCCCAGGGTACAAACCACTCCCAAGAAACCGACTACCCAATCTCAAGCACCTGCTTCCTTGCCTCAGTCTCAAATGCTTAAAATGGCGGAAGACCTTATCATGCTGATCAGGGGAAGCCAAGCTACCCCCACCAAAAGGAAAAGAGATCTATCCCCTGTAGTTCTGTATGAACAAGAGTCAGATGAATCTGATGCTTCTGAATATGAAGACATGCAAACCCTCTCTACTTATGAGGACTGTGATGCAGAGGATTCAATTCCTTCAGCTTCTCCCCAGAGGATTTTTCCTTTGGGGAAACCCTGCAAACCTTAAGGGAGCATTTCCAATGGGAGAGTCAATACTACCCTCAGTCTAAACAGAGACTCAGGGATTCTTAGATCTTCCACAGCACAGACCCTTGGTCATCCCCCCAGTCCTGGATGTTGTGGAGGATGTTTTCCTGGAATCCAGCTCGACTCCTGACACCCTCCTTCCTGCACCCAGAAAACCAGACAGGTACTATAGAGTCCATGACTCACACAGATTTCTCTTTAGGAAGCCTACTGCTGACCCTGAGGTAATTTCTCAAAGGCCTAAAGGAATTAAAGCAACCTCTGCTAAGAATCCCACCCTCTCAGATAGGGATTCCCGAGCACTAGACAGATAGGGTAAAAAAGTATACACCTCAGCTACTCTTGCTATCAAGGCACTAAATTATCAGTTCCATATGCTGAATTTTCATCAACATACCCTGGAACTCCTTAAACAAAAGATGTCATCCTTTCCTGCCTGGGCAGAATCTAAAGAATTACAAGAGTTAATGCATTCTGCAAGTCAAGTAACTAAACACACCTTGCACTGCGGTTTTGATGCCCTAGAAGCTTCTTGCAGGGCAGCAGTTACTGGTTCTGTCATTAGAAGGCACGCATTGCTTAAGGAACAGCCCTTGCCAGACCATGTCAAATCTAAATTGTTGGATGCCCCCTTGAACAAAGGTAACATATTTGGCACTAAGGCAGAAGAGGTCCTAAAAAAGATGGAAGAAAAAGCAAAATCTATGCAAACAGTTAAGGACTTCTCGCAGGTCCAGCCACCTAGGTTCAGCAGGCATTGTCCCACTAAACACTGGTCCTTTCCTGCTTCCAGTAAACAGTCCAGCCTAGACCCTGGGGAACTAGACACCCCAAACAGCACAGGGAATGCAGAGATCTAAGCAGTGGACTACCTCCACTTCAAAACCAGGGAGTTCTAAGCCACCCCCTTATGGTAAGAACTCACAATGACTCACCTCCCCCTAGGAGGAAAACTCTCCTTTCATGCAAGCACGTGGGCCACCATTACCAACGACCACTGGGTTCTGAACATAGTGTCTCAGAGATAAAAATTTTCCTTCCACACCCTTCCAACCCCAAAAGGGTTCCCAGATCTACCACCAAACCAGTGGGCAGAGGCTCAAAAGCAAATCCTTTCCCTGCTCTCTGTGAGGGCAGTAGAGCACGTTCCTGCAGAACAGATAGACCAAGGTTTCTACTCCAGACTTTTCCTGGTGCCCAGAAAAGAGAGCACCTGGTGCCCTATCCTCTATCTATCCATTCTAAACATCTTCCTTGTGATTCCAAAATTCAAAATGCTCACCCTCCAGCAGCTGCTACCAAGGACACTTGGCTATCCACCCTAGATCTAAAAGAGGCCTACCTTCACATTCCTATCAGGGAATCATGCAGGAAATACCTCCATTTCAGGGCAGGATCTCAGCACTTTCAGTTCTCTGTGCACCCCTTTGGCTTATTCACTGCTCCCAGAGTCTTCACAAAATGTCTGGCTCTGGCTATTGCCTTTTGTAGACAATGAAATATCCAGATTTACCCATACTTAGACGACTGCCTAATTCAGGCAAACAGCCAGGAAAAGCTGCTCAAGTACCTGGCCTTTGTCAAGACCCTTCTAACCTTCCTGGGGTACACAATCAATGGAAAAAATCCAAACAGGTGCACACTCAAAGGATTATCGTCCTGGGAGCAAGCCTGGACACAGCATCCCAGATTCATACTTAACACCAAAGAAACAAATTTTCCTGACAACCTTCTTCTCTCAACTAGCCACCAAGCTCCCAGCTATCTGCAAGGGAAATCCTGCAAGCTCTGGGGTTCATGACATCGTGCATATTACTCATTCCATATGCCAGACTGCATATGAGGAAACTTCAATGGAACCTAAAAAGCCTTTGGTGTCAACACTCTCAAGACCTGGAAACTCTTCTATGTATAATTCCCTGCATCAGAAAAGATTTCCTTTGGTGGGCAACAGCATGCTCCCACAACAGGGGACTGCATTTCTCACCATCCTCCACCACCCAGACCCTCACCACATATGCATCAGACTATGCTTGGGGGGCATACCAGAACAGCAGGTGCATACAGGGCCAATGGAGCCCGCAGCAAATCCCTCTGCACATCAATCAAAAAGAGATGATGGTTGTGCAGCACACATTGACAGCTTTCAAACCCCTTCTTTCTCCAGGGGCTCTCTTGATCAAAACAGACAACACCAATGTAATGTGGTACATCAACAAGCAGGGAGGCACTCACTCCTACCCTCTATGCAGGCTGGCCATGACCCTTTGGCACACAGCCTCTGCCATGCAACTACACCTGTTAGCGGAATTCCTGCCAGGCTCTCTCAACTCTCTGGCAGACCAATTAAGCAGAAGTCTTCTGGACCCACACAAGTGGCAGCTCAAAAGATGAACCTTCACCCTAATAACTCAGAAATGGGGCACCCTGGAGGTCGACCACTTTGCCTCCCACACCAACCATCAGTTCAGCAAATTCTGCACCAGGGAGCATCGCTACATGGCTTGGAAAGTGGATGCCCTGTCCTTCCCCTGGGTCAATCTATTGGTATATGCCTTTCCTCCACTACCTCTCATCCCCAGGGTACTGCTCAAAATAAAGGAGGAAAAACAAAGGACCATTCTGATAGCTACAGACTGGCCCCAGCAGCACTGGTACCCCTTGTTGTGCAGCCTCTCACCACTGCCCCCATGGCACCTTCCTCAGATTCCAAACCTCCTGACCCATAGGGAAGGGGATTTCATGCACCCCCAATTGCAAATACTCAGTTTGGCAGCTTGGCTTATTCCCTAACTCTGAAGCAATCTGTCAACCTCAGTAAACAGGTTCTAGATGTTATCCATGATGCCAGACTCCCTAGCACCAGAAAGTCTTATGCTGACAAGGGGGAAAGGATTCTGTACTCGCTAGATGTGGACAGACAGCTCAGATTCTATCTGGACAGGACTAAATCCTTCAGGAAGTCAGATCAATTGCTGATTAGCTTTGCTACAGGGCAGAAGGCAAAGCCATCTCCAAATGGATAGCACACTGCATCCATTTCTTCTACAAGCAACATGGAAAGCTTCCACCCAAGGGAGTCAGGACACACTCCACCAGAGCAGCCTCCACCTCTGCAGCTTTCCTCAGAGTAGTCCCTACCAGGGACATCCTGGAGGCTGCCACCTGAACATCTGTTCACACTTTTACCAAGCATTACCACCTGCCTCTCTTCTCCAAATTCAGGCAGGGTTTGCCTCCGCAGTCTTGCAGGGCATCCTCTCCAGCCCCTAGTTTCCTTTACTGCCTCCACTCTTTTCCTCAGCTTTGGGAATCAACCCAAAGGTGATGACTGCAACAGTGAAACATGAAGAACATAGTACAGTTGTGTACACTTACCATAAATGTAGATGTTTGAGTGTATTCACTGTTGCAGTCCTGGTTTCCCTCCCTCCATACCCCTTCCTTCTCTTTCCTTACAAGAGACATATTGGTATTTACTTTCCACTGGTGCAGTTTCTTCCACCAGAACATGGCTCCTACTTGGGGGCTCCTTACAGGTTAGGGCAAGAAAAACTGATGCAATGGCGTCGGCTGCCTTACTTTATACTACTGACGACCTGACATCAGTCATGGAGTGACAGCAATCGACGCAGAAATACTAAGTCTCTGGTATTCGGGCCGGCCAAGGGCTACCCTGGCAGGGATAACCCAAATGTAATGACTGCAACAGTGAATACACTCTAACATCTACATTTATGGTAAGTGTACACAACTGTACTTTCTGCCATTTGTCACATCAAATGCTTCATAAGAGTTTCTTTGCTTATTTCACTCAAACACTTAAGTTATGATTATTGACTCCCCATCTTCTAAGGTTCTCTTGTAAAAGAAAAACTAATTTTCATTTCACTTTACAAGTGAATTAGGCTTATTAGCACTGTATTTAATGCTGTTTGCACCCTCATGCTATCTATTTGTATACCTGAAAATATGTAGTTGCCACACTTTCACCTAACATTCATTGTGGTGCTGTGTCTGTGACAGTGTAAATGTTCTTCGTGTTTCACTGTTGCAGTCATCACCTATGGGTTATCCCTGCTGTGGTAGCCCTCAGCCGACCTGATTACCAGAGTCAATGTTTTTGTGTGCCGGCTGCTGTCACCTGTAGTCTGAAGTCAGGTCATCAGTACTGTAAAGCAAGGCAGCCGACGTCATTACATTTGTCTTTCTTGCCATGGAGCCTGTAGCAGAAGCAGTTTGCACAAGTGCCAGTCGGTCGCTACCAGAAGTCGAACTTCAGCAGAAAACATCTAAAGCTAAGTTCCCCATTGGGGACCCTTTTTTTTTGCTCTAACCGATGTCCAAAAAGGTTAACAATTGTCTCGCCTGTGGAAAGCAGATCCCACACCGAGACTTTCATTCCTACTGCATCACTTGTTTAGGCCCAGACCGCAACATCCCTCGTTGCTGGTTCTGTGCCCTCTTTAATGGGAGAACCATTCGCCGTAGAGTTCTTTTTGTAGACAATTATTTTCATATTCCATCTTCGAACTCCAATATGGCATCTGTCAGCCAACAATCTGCCGATATTCTGAAAAAATGTAAAGATAGAGACAGGCCACACAAGGCTAAGCCTTCCAATAACGCTACCACTAAGTAAGTCGTCAGTTCTCCGGAATTCAGTGAGGTGCTTTTGCAGCCTCTTATGCCTGACTCACTTTCTACACAGACCTCTGCCAAGACCCTTTCGGAGTCTGGTATGCCGCTGAAATCCACTTCGTCTTCCGAGCCTTTGGCTGTCTCTGTCTCGGTTGGGTCTGGAGCCACGACGCAGGCACCGGCTCCTAAGGAAGTCGTTTGCACTACCGATTCTAGACAAAAAATGACGTCTTCTCTTCTGACAACTGTTTCTCAGAGACCAACGGATTTTCTCAGGCCTCTAAGCCAGGCCACTCCTAGGAAATCTGCTTCTAGCCACCATCTTGCTACTGCTCTCCCACTGCAAACTCAAATGCTTAAAATGGTGGAGGATCTCATCTCCCTTATCCGAGGTACTCAAGCCCCCACCCCAAAAAGAAAAATACTTCCTTCTCCAGAAATTATGACAGACCAAGAGTCTAAGGAATCTGATTATTCTGCCTTTGAAGGGGAACAACAGCCCTTAACTGTTTATGAAGATTCAGATGCAGAACGGATGGAATCCATCCCCTCTGCCTCCCCTCCAGAGGACCTTTCCTTCGGGGAAACCCTCCACTCCCTGAGGAGCATTTTCAGTGGGAATCTCAGGACTACCCGCAGTCAAAGAAATGACTTAGAGAGTTTCTGGACCTGCCCCAGCACATACCCCTGGCCATCCCTCCTATTCTAGAAGTGGTGGATGATGTTTTCCTTGAATCCAGCTTAGCCCTTGATGCCCTGCCTCCTGCTCCAGCTAAACCTGACAGGTACTGCAGAGTACCGGATTCTCACAAATACCTGTACAGGAACCCTGCTGCTGATCCTGAGGTCATTACACAGGGACCCAAAGGAGCTAAGGCTAGTTCTGCCAAGAATCCTCTTCCTTCTGACAAAGACTCCAGAGCTCTGGACAGATGGGGTAAGAAAGTATACACCTCTGCAACCTTAGCTAACAGAGCACTCAATTGTCAGTTCCATATGTTAAAATATCAACAACACTCCTTGGAACAAATAAAGTAGAAGATTGCTACCTCTCCTGACGGTGCCAACTCAAAAGAGCTGGCAGAATTACTTCACTCTGCTGGTCAAGTGGCCAAGCACTCATTACAATGTGGATATGACACCCTAGAAGCCTCTAGCAGGGCAGCAGTGACAGGATCTATTATTAGAAGACATGCATGGCTGAAGGAACAACCTCTCCCTGATCATGTCAAATCTAAACTTATTGATGCACCCCTAGATAAGGAATGCCTTTTAGGGGGAAAAGCAGAAGAGGTGCTTAAACAGATGGAAGCCAAAGCAAAATCTATGCAAACAGTAAAAGATTTCTTTCAAGTTCAACCACCCAGATCCAGCAGAAACGTCCCCTGTAAGCACTGGGCCTTCCCTGCACCCAGCAGGCAAGCCCAAAGTAAGCCCCGCAGGGATAGGACATCCAGGCCCCTATCCCAGGGCCAGCAAAGAAGCAAACAATGGACCACTTCTGCATCTAAGGCAGGGAGTTCTAAGCCAAGCTTCTATGGTAAACACTCACAATGACTCTGCCCTCCTTTCACTCATCTAAATCTAGGAGGAGGGCTCACCCTCTTCAAGGAAAATTGGGTCTCTATAACCAAGGACCAATGGGTATTAAAAATCATTTCTCAGGGATACAGATTCTCCTTCAGCGAACTCCCAGTTCCAAGAGGGTACCCAGACCTCCCCCAAACCAGTGGGCAGAGGCATTAAAACAAGTAAAAACACTAATATCCCAGGGGGCAGTAGAACCTGTCCCTCCAGATCAAACAGGAAAAGGTTTTTACTCTAGACTATTCCTTGTTCCCAGAAAAGAGGGCACTTAGCGCCCCATCCTGGATCTGTCCAAACTGAACACCTCCTTGGTGGTCCCAGATTCAAAATGCTAACCTTGCAGCAGCTCCTGCCTATGCTCATACAGAATGCCTGGCTGGTGACACTAGACCTAAAAGATGCCCACCTCCAGATCATCATCCGGGAATCATGCAGAAAATTCCTGCGCTTCAGAGCAGGCTATCAGCACTTTCAGATGTTTTTCGTGTTTCACTGCTGCAGTCATCACATTTGGGTTATTCCTGCCAGGGTAGCCCTCGGCCGGCCCATATACCAGAGGCTTAGTATTTCTGCATTGATTGCTGTGGCTTCAGGACTGACTTCAGGTCATCAGTAGTATAAAGTAAGGCAGCCGACACCATTACATCAGTCTTTCTTGATGTGGAACCTGAAGCAGAAGCAGTTTGCACTAGTGCCGGTCGGTCTCTACCTGAATTTTGTTTTCCGAATTGAAGCTGAAGTCTTCTAAAGCTAAGTACTCCATTGGGGATCCTTTTGCCTTGCACTAACCGATGTCAGAAAAAGTTAGCAATTGTCTCGCCTGTGGAAAGCAGATACCACACTGAGAATTTCAATCTTACTGTGTCACTTGCTTAGGCTTAGACCATGACATCCCCCGCTGTCGCTCTTGTGCTTTGTTCAACACCAGAACTATACATCATCAGGCCTGTATTGTAGCTATTTTCGCGTACAGTCCTCGAATTCCGATATGGCTTGGTAAGCCATCCAACAGCACATCTTCCGAAAAAACGTAAAGATAAAGACAGAGACAGACTGCACAGGTCCAAACCTACAGATGGCACTCTCGTTAAGCTAGTTGTCAGATCTCCGGTCCTCAGTGAGGCACTTTTGCAGCCCCTGATGCCCGCTTCTGTAAATTCGCAGGCCACTACCAAGACCCTTTCGGAGTCCGGTATGCCGCAAAACTCTTCTTCAACTAAAGATCCTGCGGTTGTCTCTACCTTGGATGAGTCCAGAGCCGCTGAGCAGGCCTTTGTACTACTGATTCTCAAAACAAACCAATGACTTCTTTCGTCACTACTGTTCTTTAGAAAACTACTGAGTTTCATAGGCCCAGGGTACGAACCACACCCAAGAAACCGACGACCCAGTCTCAGGCACCTGCTTCCTTGCCTCAGTCTCAAATGCTTAAAATGGCAGAAGACCTTATCATGCCGATCAGGGGAAGCCAAGCTACCCCTTCCAAAAGAAAAAGAGATCTGTGCCCTGTAGTTTTGTCTGAACAGGAGTCCGATGCAACTGAGTATGAAGACATGCAACCCCTCTCTGCTTATGAGGATTCTAATGCAGAGGATTCACTTCCTTCAGCCTCTCCCCCAGAGGATTTTTCCTTTGGTGAAACCCTTCACACCTTAAGGGAACATTTCCAATGGGAAAGTCGGGACTACCCTCAGTCTAAAAAGAGATTCAGGGAATTCTTAGATATTCCACAGCACAGACCCCTGGCCATTCCCCCAGTCCTGGATGTTGTGGAGGATGTTTTCCTGGAATCCAGCTTGACTCCTGACACCCTCCCTCCTGCACCCAGAAAACCACACAGGTATTACAGAGTCCCTGACTCACACAAATTTCTTTTTAAGAATCCTACTGCTGACCTTGAGGTAATTTCTCAAGGGCCTAAAGGAATTAAAGCAACCTCTTCTAATGATCCCACCTTCTCAGATAGGGATTCCTGAGCACTAGACAGATGGGGTAAAAAAGTATACACCTCAGCTACTCTTGCTATCAGAGCACTAAATTGTCAGTTCCATATGCTAAAATGTCACCAGTATACCCTGGAACTCCTCACACAAAAAATGTCATCCTTTCCTGCTTGTGCAGAATCTAAAGAGTTACAAGAGTTAATGCATTCTGCAAGTCAAGTAACCAAACACACCTTGCACTGTGGTTTTGATGCTCTAGAAACTTCTTGCAGGGCAGCAATCACTAGTTCTGTCCTCAAAAAGCATGCATGGCTTAAGGAACAGCCCTTGCCAGACCATGTTAAATCTAAATTGTTAGATGCCCCCTTGCACAAAGACAACTTATTTGGCACTAAGGGAGAAGAGGTCTTAAAAAGGATGGAAGAAAAAGCAAAATCTATGCAGACAGTTAAGGATTTCTTATAGGTCCAGACACCCAGGTTCAGCAGGCATTGTTCCTGCAAACACTGGTCCTTTCCTGCTCCCACCGGGACAGCTCAGCCCAGACCTCAGGGAACCAGACCCCACAGACAGCAGCCACAGGGAATGCAGAGATCTAAGCAGTGGAATACCTCCACTTCAAAACCAGGGAGTTCTAAGCCACTCCCTTATGGTAAGAACTCGCAGTGACTCTCCTCCACCACCCCCTCTCTCTGCCCGCCCCCACTTACCCCTAGGAGGAAAACTCTCCTTTCATGCAAACACCTTGGCCACCATTACCAACGACCACTGGGTTCTCAACATAGTGTCCCAGGGATACAGAATTTCTTTCTACACCCTTCCAACTCCAAAAGAGTTCCCAGATCTACCTCAAAACCAGTGGGCAGAGGTGCAAAAGCAAATCATTTCCCTGCTCTCCATGAGGGCAGTAGAGCACGTTCCTGCAGAACAGAAAAGCCAAGGTTTCCACTCCAGACTTTTTCTGGTACCCAGGAAAGAAGGACCCTGGCACCCCATCCTCAATCTATCCATTCTAAACACCTTTCTGGTGATCCCAAAATTCATAATGCTCACCCTCCAGCAGCTGCTACCCATGCTTTCCAAAGATGCTTAGCTAGCCACCCTAGGCCTAAAGGAGGCCTACCTCCACATTCCTATTAGGGAATCATGCAGAAAATATCTCCGGTTCAGGGCAGGATCTCAGCACTTTCAGTTCTCTGCTACTGCACCCAGAGTTTTCACAAAATGTCTGGCTCTGGCCATTGCCTTTTGCAAGCAAAGGAAAATCCAGATTTACCCTTACTTAGATGACTGCCTAATTCAGGCAGACAGCCAGAAAAAGCTGCTCAAGCACCTGGCCTTTGTAAAGTCCCTACTAACCTCCCTGGGGCACACAATCAATGAAAAGAAATCCAAACAGGTACCCACCCAAAGGATTATATTCCTGAGAGCAAGCCTGGACACAGCATCCCAGATGGCATTCCTTACACCAGAAATGCAGACCTTCCTGACAGCCTACTTTTCTCAACTAGCCACCAGACCCCAACTATCTGCAAGGAACATCCTGCAAGCCCTGGGGTTCATGGCAGCTTGCATTCTACTCATTCCATATGCCAGACTGCATATGAGGAAACTTCAGTGGTACCTAAAAAGCCTTTGGAGTCAATACTCTCAAGACCTGGAGACTCTTATAATACCTTGCCTCAGAAAAGATTTCCTTTGCTGGGCAACAGCATGCTCCCTCAACAAAGGACTACCTTTCTCACCACCCCATGCCACCCAGAACCTTACCACAGATGCATCAGATTATGCCTGCGGTGCACACCTGGATGGCAGGTGCATACAGGGACAATGGAGCCCACAGCAAATCCATCAGCACATCAGCCAAAAGGAGATGATAGCTGTCCAGCACGCCTTGATAGCTTTCAAGCCCCTTCTCTCCCCAGGAGCTCTCTGTACATGAACAAGCAGGGAGGGACTCAGTCCTACCTTCTATGCAGGCTGGCCATGACCCTTTGGCACACAGCCTCTGCCATGTAACTCCACCTGTTAGCACAATTCCTTCCAGGTTCTGTCAACACTCTGGTGGACCACTTAAGCAGAAATCTTCTGGCCTCACGAGTGGCAGCTCAACAGAAGAACCTTCACCCTAATAACTCAGAAATGGGGCACCCCGAAGGTCAACCTCTTTGCCTCCCATACCAATCATCAGCTCAGCAAATTCTGCACCAGGGAGCATCACTACATGGCTTGGAAAGTGGATGCCCTGTCCTTCCCCTGGGTCAATCTATTGGTCTATGCCTTTCCTCCACTACCTCTCATCCCCAGGGTACTGCTCAAAATAAAGGAGAAAAAAACAAGGACAATTCTTATAGCTCCAGACTGGCCTTGCCAGCTCTGGTACCCCTTGCTGCGCAGCCTATCCCCTCTGCCACCTTGTCATCTCCCTCAGATTCCAAACCACCTGACCCATAGGGAAGGGGAATTCATGCATCCCCAATTGCAGACACTTAGTTATGCAGCTTGGCTTATTCCCTAACCCCCAGCCAACCTCAGCAAACAGGTTCTAAATGTTATACATGAGGCCAGACACCCTAGCAGTAGGAAGTCTTATGCTGACAAATGCAAAAGGTTCTGCATGTGGATTCAGGCTAAGGGAGCCAATATGGTACACCCCTCCCTCCCTCTCATCCTGGATTATTTAGCTTACCTGCTACACAGTGGACTCTCCTTTTACTCTATTAAAATTCATGCCTCTGCTATCTTCCCACTGAGCATCCCCTTTTCTCATACCCTCTGATCAAACAGTTCCTAAGAGGGGTTAGCAACTTGAGGCCACCCAGAAAAGCACCAACCCCAGCTTGGGACCTTAACTATGTGTTGGAAAAGCTCACCCCCCCCCTTCGAACCTGCCTCATCAGCAGGGCTAAAATTTCTCTCCTGGAAGACGACTTTCATTCTGGCCATCGCTTCAGCCAGAAGGTCTCTGAGCTGCAAGCACTCATGGATGTGGAACCCTTCATCATCTTCCATGCTGAAAGGGTATCCCTCAGGACTAACCCATCCTTCATGCCAAAGGTGGTGTCCAGTGTGGCTCTCAACCAATTCATTCATTTGGCCACCTTTTTCCCTAACCCACCGAACAAAGGGGAAAGGATCCTGCACTCTCTAGATGTGCACAGGCAGCTCAGAGTCTATCTAGACAGGACTAAATCCTTCAGAAAGTCTGATCCATTGCTGGTTAACTTTGCTGCAGGGGCAGAGGGCAAAGCCATCTCCAAACAAACTATCTCCAAATGGATAGCACACCGCAACCATTTCTGCTACAAACAACACAGAAAGCCTCCCCCCAAGGGGGTCAGGACTCACTCCACCAGAGCAGCCTCCACCTCTGCAACTTTCCTCAGAGGAGTCCCCACCATGGACATCCTGGAGGCTGCCACGTGGACATCTGTTCACATCTTCACTAAACATTACCATCTGCTTATTTTCTCCAAATCCAGGCAGGGTTTGCTTCTGCAGTCTTGCAGGGCATCCTAGCCAGCCCCTAGTTTTCTTGACTGCCTCCACCCTTTTCTTCAGCTTTGGGAATCAAGCCAAATGTGATGACTGCAACAGTGAAACACGAAGCACATAATACAGTTGTGTACACTTACCATAAATGTAGATGTTTGAGTGTATTCAGTTTTGCAGTCCTGGTTTCCCTCCCTCCATCCTCCTATTCTTTCTTCTCTTTCCTTACAAGGGACATATTGGTATTTACTTTCTACTGGTGGGGATATTCCACCAGAACCTGGCTTCCACTTGGAGGCTTCTGACAGGTTAGGGCAAGAAAAACTGATGTAATGGTGTCGGCTGCCTTACTTTATACTTCTGATGACCTGACGTCAGTCCTAAAGCAACAGCAACTGACGCAGAAATACTAATCCTGCGGTATTCAGGCTGGCCGAGGGCTACCCTGGCAATGATAACCCAAATGTGATGACTGCAACAGTGAATACACTCAAACATCTACATTTATCGTAAGTGTGCACAACTGTACTTTCTCTGCACTGCCCTTTGGCTTATCTACTGCTCCCAGAGTATTCACCAAATGCTTGGCCCTGGCTATTGCATTCTTCAGTCAGAGAAACATACAGATTTACTCTTACCTGGACTGTGTCATTCAGGCAAACAGCAAAGAAAAGTTGCTCCAGGATCTTCTCTTTGTCAAAAAACTCCTAACTTCCCTAGGGTTCGTCATCAACGAGAAAAAATCAAAGCAAAACCCCACCAGGAAAATTGTTTTCCTGGAAGCTGTACTAGACACAGAAACCCTAATGGACTTCCTATTCCTAGAAAATCGGAGCTTCCTGTCTCTCTACTTCACCCAGCTGGCCTCCAGAAGTCACTAGACTGCGAGGAAGCTCTTGCAAGTCCTGGGATACATGGCATCTTCCATCCTTCTCATCCCTGTTGCCAGGCTTCACATGAGAAAGCTTTAGTGGTACTTAAAGAACCTTAGGTGTCAGAACTGTCAGTCCCTAGAGACCACTCTCCCACTGATTCCTTGCAAAAGGGACACATTTCTCCAATGGGCAGAGGCCTGTGCCATGAAATAGGGTCTTCCCTTCATCCTCCGCCCTTCCGGCCAGACCATCATCACCGACGCCTCAGACATAGCCTGGGGTCATCACCTAGCAGGCAGGTGTATCCAAGGGCTTTGAAATGCCCAGCAACTTCACTTGCACATCAACCAGAAAGAAATGATGGCAGTGCAAAACGCTCTAACTTCCTTCCAACCCCATATCAGGCCAGGGGTCCTCCTTATAAAATCAGCCAACACCACAGTAATGTGGTACATCACCAAGCAGGGGGAGCACCCAATCTTACCCCCTGTGCAGATTAGCCATGAGTCTATGGCTTACAGCCACCTCCATGGGGCTACACCTGATTGCCCAATACTTACCAGGGATCAACAACACACTGGCAGACTGCCTAAGCAGAAACTTACTGGACCCACATGAATGGCAGCTCCACAGAAAAATCCTTCTGCAAATCACCCAGGAATGAGGGACCACAGAGGTGGACCTCTTTGCCTCGCACTTCAACTACCAGCTGTACAAGTTTTGTACCAGGGAGTATTACCTCCAAGCATGAAAGGTGGATGCCTTGACCTTCCCCTGGATCTCCCTCTTTGTGTATGCATACCCTCCTCTGCCTTTTATTCCCAAGGTTCTGATCAAAATAAGAGAGGAGAGACCAAAGGCCATCCTCATTGCTCCAGATTGGCCCAGACAGCATTGGTACCCCTTAGTACACAGTCTGACCTTACAGCCCCCAAAGCTGCTTCCCCTAAGGTCAGACCTCCTGACTCAGGAGAGGGGGAAGGTACTACACCCAGACCTACAGACTCTCAAACTTTCAGCATGGCTCATATACTAATAACTAGCAAGAAGTCACTGTTAAGAAAACAGGTCCTGGACATCATCACAGAGGCCAGAAGGCCCAGCTCTAGAAAATCTTATACAGGAAAATGGAAAAGATTCTCCTCCTGGAAACAATCAAAAGGGGGCAGTACCTCCCAACCTTCCATCCCTCCCATCCTGTATTACTTAGCAGAGTTGCTCAATAGTGGCCTCTCCTTCTCCTCTATTAAAATCCATGCCTCTGCTATCTCTGCCCATTATGATTCAGATTTAGACCCACCCCTCTTCTCTCACCCTTTGATAAAGCAATTCCTCAGAGGGGCTTCTAATATCAGGCCTCCAGAAGACCTCTTACTCCTCCCTGGGACCTGAATTATGTGTTAGAGAAACTAACCTTACCAGCTTTCGAACCTGCTGCTTCAACAGAATTGAAATACCTCTCCTGGAAGACTGCCTTCCTACTAGCTATCACCTCAGCCAGAAGGGTCGCAGAACTTCAAGCTCTCATGGCTGTTGAGCCCTTCATAATTTTCCATGCAGACAGAGTCTCCCTAAGGATTAATCCCTCCTTTATGCTCAAGGTGGTATGTGATGTGACCCTTAAACAAGCCATACACCTTTCCACCTTCTTTCCCAACCCTCAAAACAAGGGGGAAAGAATTCTACACTCACTAGACATGCACAGACAACTCAGATACTATCTGGACTGCACTAAACCATTCAGAAAAACTGACCAGCTTCTTGTAAGCTTTGCCCCAGGGGCAGAGGGGAAGCCCATCTCCAAACAAACCATTTCCAAAATGGATCTCACACTGTATCCATTTTTGCTACAGACTACATGGGAAACCCATCCCTAAGTCGATCCGTACCCACTCCACTAGGGCAACCTCCATTTCCACTGCCTTCTTCAGAGGAGTACTTAACAGGGACATGTTGGAAGTGGCCACCTGGACCTCTGTCCATATCTTTACAAAGCATTACCACCTACCTCTCTTTTCTAAGTCTAGGGAAGGGTTCACCTCTGCAATCCTGCAGGGGCTCCTGACCCATACCTAGGACTCTATCTATCCTTCCACCCTTTACCTCAGCTTTGGGAATCCTCCCACAGGTGATGACTGCAACAGTGAAACATGAAGAACATAGTACAGTTGTGTACACTTACCATAAATGTAGATGTTTGAGTGTATTCACTGTTGCAGTCTTGTATTCCCTCCCTCCCTCCATCCCCCCTTTTCACATCTTCCCGTAGGGGGGGACATGCTTCCCAATGTGGCTCTTAGCCACCAGGACCACTTCTGTCTTTTCCCTTGTGCTTCTGATGGGTTAGGGGAAGAAAAACTGATGTAATGACGTTGGCTGCCTTGCTTTATAGTACTGATGGCCTGACATCAGACTACAGGTGACAGCAATCGGCGCACAAAAACATTGACTCTGGTATTCAGGTCGGCCGAGGGCTACCACAGCAGGGATAATCCACAGGTGATGACTGCAGCAGTGAATACAATTGAACATCTACATTTATGGTAAGTGTACACAACTGTACTTTCCCTAACTTCTACTTTTAAATTACACTTCCTAAAGTAACTCCAAAGTAGGAGACAATAGTTATACCAACCTGTGGAATTCCTTCTCCAGACAAATCAGGGTGATGAATCCCATTCATACCTTCAAAACTTATATACAAGCTTAGCTTTTATTCACTAACAGCTATATAAATTAATATATTGTAAGATATGATAGCTAAACATGAACTAAACATCCATATCCTTTGTATGCCTTCTGAGACAGTATTTGATGTCCTGTGTTCTTACTTTATCACACGTTTAACTACCTGTGCCAATGAAAAGTGCTCTTCTGGTACTTATGCAGTTGCAGTCATTCTGTAACTTTAAACTCTCTGGATCTCCATTGACAACACACTGGTGAGATAGCCCAGTTATTATATTTCAAGTAAATAAAAATAAATCATATGCTTTGTAAATTGTTTGCCCATTTATTTCTCACTACAATAAGTAAAATACGCACAGCCAGCACTGAAAAAAAATCCCCAGCTAAAGCCTACATCCTCTCATCGATGAGTTAACCTGTGTTTGGATAAGCATGGAATGGATGTCCTGCTTCTGGCTGTGGTAAACTGGGGAATTCACACTTAAAATATTATACTTCAAAGGATTTTGCCATAAATTTGCCATAAGTTGTACTTAGTTTGGAAGATACACTAAGCTACAAAGCGACAAATTCAAGGACCATTGTATTTGAGTTTGTAGATGAATTACAGCTCCAGATGAATCCGATTGAAGTTGACTTCAAATAGAAAGCACACACCTTAATGACTGCCTTCAGTGTGTGCAACTCTTTTGTTGTTTAAACGGCTCTATATCTAGTCGAAGTCTTATAACTTCGAACACGTAATGTTCGAACCATTATGTTCAAAGTTACAAAACTTCAGCTATAGACAAAAAAAAACAATGGAAAAAATAAACTGTTTTAAGCAGGGGGCAAGCCCCCTTGCACCCCCCACACCCCCCACTACTTAAATATACCAACTCCGAGATCATACCCCATTGAACAAAATGCAAACCTCCGCTTATGGAGATTTCCATTGAAAAGCTCAAACTTTTACAAATGTGAACTTATGGTCTCAACCATAAGAGGTTCAAACTTGTAAAAGTTCAACTACGTGATAGGAACCAGTTTAAACTTGGTTAAACAGTCTACAGTTTTTTAATCTACATTTTCTTGTACCTAAAACTG
This sequence comes from Protopterus annectens, assembly GCF_019279795.1. Taxonomy (NCBI): domain Eukaryota; kingdom Metazoa; phylum Chordata; order Ceratodontiformes; family Protopteridae; genus Protopterus; species Protopterus annectens. The sequence continues at coordinate 5,340,208 of NC_056727.1, read as the reverse complement.
CATTTGATTACAATATTTAGAGCCTTTCCATAGCCATCCACAGTGCTCCTACCACACACTGTTTCATCAAATTAACAGGGCATTTGGAGTGTCTAAAGATGGAGCTTAAGGCAAGATCATTATTTTTACTTTCACTGTGACACTACTTGGAAGTTTGTTAGCCTTCTTGCTGTATGACATTGGAATGAAATACTGATGAAATATTCAGTTAATAAAGCTACATTTGTTATGCTAGGTATCTAAGACCAGGCAATTCATTTTACTTCTCCTAATTACTGTGCGCATATCTTTGCATATGACATAACTCCTAATCTATTTAGCAGCTGATCATGAAATTTGGAACACAAATTAAATAAACATACTGAGTGTCCTAACTAGAAAAGGTGCTTATTCCAAGTTTGAAATACCACTGTCAGAAATACTTCTCTGCATTTTACTTCATTGTAGTCAGCAGACTAATCTGTGCCCCTAGTCTACTAACAGAAAGCCACACCCAAACACCTACCTTTCAGGACAGAGCAGAGCAACATACAGCCTTCGTTTGAGCCTTAGTGTCCTGACAAAATGTAACATTCTGGATTATTTGTCATTCACAGTGCATAAAAAGACACAATATTGTACTCCTAAAAAAAAAACAGGAGCAACTGTTCTGAATAAATATGTTAGCAGCATACAGTACCTCTCAAGTGTACATCATTACTAGGAACATTCCTTATTTTGGGTCTTCACAGTTCCACATTGAAAGGGTCTATCAGTCTTTCACTGTTAGGATTTTTTATCTGATATCCATGGTAAATAGTACTGAATCATATTAATTAATCATAAGAACTTTTTATAATTATAAAGTAACATATTTTAATCATTCTATGAGCTTTCCAGAGGAAGTTGTTAGAAAGCTTTTAGTAAGTGTTCCACATTTTGCCCACTTGTTCCATATTATGAGAGGTATTGTTCCACATTTCGAAGATGGGACGGTTGAGAGCTATACTGCAGACAAGTACAACTAACCACCCTGCCCCTGAGTATTTCACTACCATGCTTAGAGTTTCTGGGCTACACAGCTGATTAACATGGCATAAATAGATTATTTGAGTTGAAGAGCTCAGAAGGGCCCTGGGCAATATGTCAGGACACAGAATTTGCCTCACTGTTTTTGTGTAAGGTGGAATTGATAGATTCCTCTAACAACATTCCAACCACCCTTCCATCCAAGATGGTCCTACTTGTATAGTCTTATTTATCAAATTACAGCAGTCCAGTGTCAGATATCAACTAACCCCGTATAGAGAAATAAGGACTTGCACCCCTTATTCAATCAGAAGATAGCTTACTGAAAAGTAGCATTGCCTGTTCCATGTATAATGGTTACGCAATATGCAGTGTCATCATCATTAACTGCAACACTCCTAACTACCTTTAGTTGCAATATGCAAAAATACATTTTATTGTTATAAACAGGATAATATGTTAACTTCCAAAAATCATTTTATAATGTCAGTTCGATTAGAATAAGCATTTTGCTTCTATGTATTTACTTACCTAAGAATTATTAAAGAAAGACAACAAAGATGTCATGTATGGTCCCAGATTTCCAAATGCTTCATCATAAACTTTAAACCAAAATCCATTTTAACACAAATGCACAGGTGGTACTGAGGACTCTGGCACAACAGCAGATGCCACATGAAAAGAGCTATTCAGAAAAAGTAAGGCTATCAAAATACTGCACCTGACTGACATAGCTTTTTCAGTATGGCTCATAATTTCAAGAATGGCTGATAACTCTAAATCCACACACATATGGGCTATATTTGAAACCTGGTTGAATCGTGATGTACAGAATATTGAACTAAAGTTTCCCAGCTACACCATATATTGTCAAGATTACATGGCAAATATGAAGGGGGAATGGCAGTCCTTGTTAAAATGATTCTAAAACCCGGCGTTCATGATGCCCAGCTCCTTTCATTAATAGGGACAGAAGATTTGCTGGCAAATGAACACATGAGAAGATTTGAAGCTCTTAATGTTAACAGCATCTATTTTGACAAATGAAAAAAACCTACATTGTACCATGTCATGGTCTATAGAAAAAGAGAAAAATGCCACAAGGGGATTCTCATTTTAGAAATTTCTAAGTAAAGAGTTGCTTCACTGTTTGAATGTCTTTGCTTTGTTTATTATTAATCAACATACCAGGAGACTACACAATAAAATAAAAGAAACTAACGTCTTAGAGCTGCTCCTCACAAAGGACAGTGTCACTTCACATATGCTGTACGTTATCAGGATCGTTTGTAGTGACCACCTGTTTACATTTGTATATAGAAAACAAGCACCACGTCTTAAAAATTATCATCAAGAGGATAAGGAACTTGAAGAACCTATTACTTATGGGTAATGGAAAGGAATTAAATTCTTCTCCCATTTGTTAGCTTGTTGGATAAACTGATGTCTAAATTTAATCCAAATAAAGCCAGCATACTTTGTTTTAAAATGCACTCAAAACTTGTATAACAAAAAGAGATTTCACCCCATAGAAGAAGAAATTAGAATTCCAAAACAACTGTTAAGACTCCACATGAGAAAGATGCAGTGGTATCTGAAGTCTCTTTGGTCCCAGCACCAGCACACTTTGTCTTTTCATATACCAGTAGTGGGGGTTGTCACAATAGAAATCAGTAGGTGGATACAACAGTATCCTTAAATCCAGGTTTCCTTTTGTCCCTTCATGTTCCAAAGCAGTCATTCACCACAGATGCCTCTCACTTTGCTTGGGGAGCAATTTCAAGAGGGATAAAAGTGCAAGGTGTGTGTGACACCAAGGACACGAGCAAGCACATAAATATAAAATAGATGCTTGCCTGTATTTAGACACTCAACTTTCTGAATTTTCTTTGGTCCCCATGACCTTTTCAGGTTGTTACAGACAATACTACAGTCATGTGGTACATCAACACACAAGGGAGAACCAGGTCATACCCCATTTGCAGGTTAACCCTGTTAGTTTGGGATATAGCTTCACAGCACAGTCTCACTCTGCAGGCATCCTGCATTCCATATTCCATCAGAGCTTAGCTGTGTGGCAGACAAGCAGATCAGGACAAGGGCATGTTCTTTTCAGGTCTCAGCTTCCATTTCTCTGCTGGCAGGAAAGCTCTAAAAGTCTTTGTGCCCAAACTTGTCTTTTAGTAAACTCAACTTGAGCTATCTGGCAGTTTGGGTACATGGAAGGTGTCCTGAAACTTTGGAAGCTTTCTGGCTGTTATATCCTTGGAAGGCCATGTATAATCCATGTAGCTATGGCTACTTCAGCAGTGATCATTTGAACATCTGCTTCTATTTTAAGTTTAAATTACACAGCTTTACTGTACAAAGGATCAAGTTGCTGCATCTGGAGTACTTACAGAATCCAATCTTTTCCAAAAATCCATAAATGAAGGTAAGGCCCTGTTAGAGTGGCCCTTGACCCTGTCTGGAATAGTTTTCAGGAAAAGAGGTTTGCTTCAGGATGGAATAACAACATTGATGTTGAACCATAGTAAGATCATTCACATCCCTTGTGAGGGATTTCTCAGTACTATAAGGAGAGTGAAAGCCATTCTTACAAGAGTCAATGAGTCTACTGACAGTAAGATGTGATTCAAGCAGAACATAAACTGTTTTTGATAATCTTACAAGAAAAGAAGATTCAAGTTGGAGTGAAAATAATCAAGGACAGTGATACCCAAAGATGATTTATTGGCCATTAAAATAATAAGAACCTCCTTCAGCAACATTGTAAAGGTCCTAGGCCTCAGTAAAAATACTAATAGCTTACATATAATTTGAACCAGCATGTCTGCATTGGCCACAGTAAGCCAGGAGTAGCAAGGCTCGTAGTTACAGATTGTAGTGGGCAGAATTCAGATCAGTCAGGAATTCACTGTAATCAGGAATGCTGAACACTGACCATGAGGAATAAAACATAAGACATGACAGAAACCAGTGCAGATCCTTGAAGTTAAATGAAGGAAGTGCAACTTTTATGTTGGCAATCTCATCAGTGTAGAAAAAAAAAACAGCCAGCCATCTTGCATCGATATGATGAAAATGCCCATCTGGTAATGAGGCCAGTTGGGCTGCACAAGCTGCCCACCACATGGTTATCCATTCCTGGGATTATACTTGATAAGTGAGCAGCATTCCTATGAAAAGTCATTATTTGATACTGGGTATAGTGCTCATACAGATTGGGTATGCTGCTTCAGAACCTCTCATACCTCCAAAGATATTCAAACCTTCATCATTCTCACCTCAAGGAAAGCAGCTCAAAAGTCAAACCACGGCTTACACAACATCATCAAAAGAGACCACAGCTTGTGACTGGCTAATCTAAAGCACTGAAAGATACCCAATAGAGTCTTCCACTAAAACATCCAATCTTCCATCGCTGTCATCCAAGAGAAACTGAAGAACTATAAATGAAGATAATTCTGGAATAACTAGTAATGTTATGGCACTTTATCAGCTGAAGATCAAGGGATTAAAATGGGGTAACTCCTGGGAAAAGACCATGATTTGAGCCCCACCACTAAGTCAGAGGTCTTCCCATCCAGAATCAATATCAAATCAAGAGAATGTCTTAATTTATGAGCTGCAGTGGTAATAAAC